>NW_004957515.1:0-1414 GCF_000276665.1 Chinchilla lanigera
AAAAAAGTTAGAGGCCAGCTTAGGCAATTCACAGAGACTATCCCTCAAAGTTAAAAAAATTTTTTTAAATAAACATTTAAGAATCCCAGAAAGTGAGAGCCGGGCATGGTGGCACACGCCTGTAATCCCAGCACTTGGGAGGCTGAGGCAGGAGGGTCATTGCGAATTCAAAGCCAGCCTGAGCTACAAAGTGAGTTCAAGACCAGCCTGAACTGCATAGTGAGACCCTGTCTCAACGAGACAAAATAAACAACTAAAAGAAAGAATCCCAGAAGGCAAGAAGGCAGGCAGGCAGGAAAGAAGGAAGATAGGAAGGAAGAAAATAGGGAGAGGGGAGGGGAGACTTACAGAGAGGGGTTTTCTGACCTAAGAAGCACAAGCTCAGGAACCAGACTGCCTGGATTAAAACTAACTCTCTGCCAACTCTGCCAACTAACTCTGCCAACTAACTGTGTAACCTTGAATGAGCTGCATTAACCTTGTGTGCCTAATCTGTTTCTACAAAATGGAGATAATCCTAGTTGCTCCTTCACAGAATTAATTCAAGAGAATTTACAACAGCACCTCAGGGTGGGAAAAAAAACAGCGCCTCACCCATTGTAAGGGCTCAAAAACTGGGCGCTTCCTTTACCTCAGGCAACAGCAGGACATACTCCTGCCAGGGCCGTGGGAAGGCAGCGTGGAGGAGGAGTGGGAGCGGCAGCTGAGGCTGAGCCTGGAATGGAAGAGCAGGTGCTTGTGAAGACCCAGCTGGGCTGACTTTCCAGGCTCTACTGAGCTGTGTTACCAGGAAGGCACAGTGGGATCAGGCCGCCAGTGGCTCATGTGCCTTGACAGTCTTCAGCTGTCCCATGGGAAGGCCGGCAGTCCCCTCCCAAGCTCCCCGGGGGGTGGGCGCCGGACTGCCCAGGAGAGGAGGGTCAGCAAAAGGGAGACAGCTGCCCTAGTCCAGGGGGCCTTGAAATCTTTGTCCAGGGGAGAGGCACTGTAAGTGTGCTGCTTCTCCTTTTCCCTTCCCTTTTGTGAACCCTTCCCAGGGGCCTCCTGCAGGGAAGGGGAGGGGAGGGAATACACAGTCCTGCTCTAAGGAACTGCTGTGGTTTGAACATATCCTCACTCCAACATCCAAAGTCATAGAGGGTGGGGCATCTGTTTTGTTTTGTTGTTCTTGAGACAGGCTCTCACTATGTAGTTCAGGCTGGCCTCAAACTCACTGTGATCTCCTGCCTCAGCCAGCCCACCCTCCCCCAAGGGCTCCCATTACAGGCGTGCCCCATGCCTGGAAGGTGGGGCTTTTTGGAGAGGTGATTCCATGAAGAGACCTCTGCCCTCATGATCAGGATTAGTGACTATTAAAAGGGTGCGAGGGCTGGAAGTATGGCCCAGTGATAAACTACTTGCCTGCCCTCACACT
>NW_004957516.1:0-1414 GCF_000276665.1 Chinchilla lanigera
GCATATATATTTATGATTGTTATCTTTCTTTGAAATTTATTTTAAAAATAAAACAAGGAAAACATATTAACAAACAGACATCCAGTTACAAAATAGCATAAGAACAATACAAGCAATACAGAGTTACAGACAAAGTGGTAGGAAATTAACAATTGTTGTTGTATTATGTATTGATATCTTCAAAGTGGTTTCTCAGGATATGATTATTATCTGTCCCTCTTGAAGTTTTCCCCTACAAAGTATGTGGTAACCTTCTTTATCTCTTTTGATCATTCTTGGTTTGATGTTCACATTGTCTGGAAACAGAATATCTAGGCCTGCTTTTTTATGGGTTCCTGTTGCATGGAAGATTGTTGGTAAACAATCCTTTGACTTTTAGCCTACAGATTTCTTTTTGAGTTAAATGTGTTTCTTGTATACAACATATTGCTGGATCTTGTTTCTTGATCCATTCTACCAGTCTGTTTCTTTTGATTGGTGAATTGAGGCCATTTACATTGATGGTTAATAACTGATCTGTATTAGTTTATCTTTGTCATGGTATTTTCCTGCTGTTATTACCATGCTTTTCCCCTCTGTTTAATTGATTACCTTGCCTAGTGGTTTCTTTTGGTTGTTGTTCTTCGAATTATGGCCATTTTTTTCTCTGTCTGGAACACATTTCAGTACTCTTTGTATGGTTGGTTTGGTGGTGATAAATTTCTTCAGTTGTTCTTTGTCATGGAAGTATCTTATTTCTCCATTAATTTTGAAAGATAGTTTTGCAGGGTACATAAGTCTGAGTTGGAAGTTGTTTTCTTCCATGTCTTGAAATATTTGATGCCAAGCTATTCTTGACTTGAGGGTTTGTGTTGAGCAGTCTGCTGTGACTGTGTTGGGCTTTCCTTTATAGGTGACCAGTTTCTTTTCTCTAACAGCTTTTAATATTCTGTTCTTGTGCTAAATTTCTGTAATCTTGATTATTATATGTCTTGCTGTAGTTTTATTTTAGTCATAGCTGTTTGGAGTTCTACATGCTTCATTTATTTGTATGTCAAATTCTTTATCCATGCTTGGGAAGTTTTGTGCTACTATTTCTGTGAAGAGTTTTTTTTTAAATAGCATTTACACTGTCTCCAGCTTTCTCACTGACCCCAGTCAATCTTATGTTATTCTTCTTTCCTTCATTTTGTAGCTGTTGGATTGATTTTTCATGATCTCTTGCTATTTTTCTGATCTCTTTCTTTTCATGATCATTAGCTGAAATTGTGTTCAGGATGTGATAACCTATCCTGTCCTTCATTCAATCTGTTGCATATACTTTCAGTGGAGATTTTAACTCTAGGATTTCTGTTTGGATCTGTTTCATGGATTCCATTTCTTTCCTATGTTGGGCTTTTTTGTTTCCATCATTTTTCTAAGCTCATCAGTTCTT
>NW_004957517.1:0-1416 GCF_000276665.1 Chinchilla lanigera
ATTGTGTATGGAGGTATGGAGCTGATCTTGGCCTGTGGATGTGGTGCCTGGGACTGCACTTCTGCTTGTGGAGTTCTCTGGAGTCCAACTGCCAGCTTCTCACTGCTGTGTCAGACACTTCCACGCTTCTGGTCTCATCAATTATTCTGCCCTCCAAAGGCTTGTGTGCATCCGTGCACCTGGGACCCAGCTGTTGTCCTGTGTATCAGGTCTTGTGCTGTGTATCAGGTCCTGTCAGTCTACTTGACAAAAGCATGTGTCCTTACACTCCTTTTGAAGATCCTGCCATCTGCAAGACAATGAAGTAAGCATCGGGTGCAGACTCACTCTGCCTGCAGGCCCTGCGATCCCACAGAAGCCATACATGTATTCTTAGAGGTCTATGGAAGATGATAACTAAGTCCCTCAATTATTTTAAATTGCCAACTATTCATCAGGAGAAAATATATATCCCACATATTTAGTAGTTAGGCCAATTAGAATAGGAGTGATTTCCCATTCTCAACATAAGGGAGCCTTTTTATTCAGTTGTCCTAAGTTGGACTTAACCACACATAATCATCATCAGTATAAATATTGACTTTCTGTCTTTTACTGAGTTGTAAAGCCCTTGTCAGAGTTATGAGTTCTGCTAGCTGAGCACTAGTGCCAAAGACAAGTGAGAATCTTTTAAGCATCTGTTGTACAGACACTAGTGTACACCCTGCCTTTCTTATCCCACAGAAGGCAGTTCCAGGAAGGAAGTGCCATCACAAAAGAGGGTCAAGTCAGGGTCATCAAGGAGTGTGTCTAAAAAGTCTTTTTTTTTTTTTTTTTTTGCTGTCTACTTTTAGGGAATTATTTGTTCAAAGTCATGTCTTTCAGCCTGAGTTTCCTCTTTTTCTAGTAGAAAGATGTCAGGGTTTAAGGAGGAACGTGTCTTTATTTGAATATCTGGTCCTTCTAGAATTAGAGCCTGGTATGAAAGAAATCTGTTATCTAATAGTCATAGGTTCCCTTTGGAAGACAGAAGTCTTGCCACATTATGAGGTATATATACAATGAGATCTTTGCCTAAAGTCAGCTTGGATGGGGAGCCAAAACCTCCCTGGTCCATCCTTTCCAGAAAAAGTCCTTGTTCATTCCATGTACACCTCCTATGTGACCCGCTTCCCCATTTGATCAATATTACCTAAGTGACTATACTTATAATCTTATTGATTGACCATAGTTTTGTCCCACCTTATACACACCTTGTGATTTTCCATTGGATCAGTAGTGCCTAAGTGACAATATTGATAATCTTATTAGTTCACCATAGTTTTATCTCACCTTATACCTGCCCCTGGATTTCATGCCTGACCTAAAGATTTTGCTCTGCAGAACTTCCTTGAGAAGTGGGGTCCCTGGTCACCCACTCAGGATCCATTCTGGCTC
>NW_004957518.1:0-1330 GCF_000276665.1 Chinchilla lanigera
AAACCCAGAAGATTTTTTAAAAACGTTACATTTCTTAATGTGAAACTACAAAACAGTGGAGCAAACTGTGTAAGCAAATCAGGACTCAAATGGAAAAATCATTTATTTGCAACTAGATATTTGAGGATTCAAAGAAATTCCATTAGTAACTGACAGTTAAGAAGCCAGAGAATGCTTTGAAATCAAAGATAACTTAACCAGCTCATACTTCTAAGTGATTTATCAGAACAAATCTATCTGTTGGATTTGCTCATAAATTTGGAGCACACGGTCTTCCCAAAAACTCGAGAAATATTCACCTATGTATGCCATGTTCAGAGCAACAATAAAGAATTAATACAGTCAAGGGAGTGGACATCAAAGCAAGCTCTCACATCATACTGGAATAACCTTAGAACTGAATAGCAGAATCATATTTAGAATACTCTTAAGAACGAGATACCAAACTACAAATTTTCAAATGACACATTTTGAATGAACAATTTAATTAATTCTTAAGGATTCCACAATGCATGATAATAAATGTACATTTTTAATTCTTTCAAGGACCTAAATGGGTGCTTCAACATATATTAAGAACAATGAATGCATATATTAGAAAAGAACCAGGATATTAATTTCAGCAAATGAGAGAAGTCAGGGCAGAGGAAACATGACAATGGAGCTGTGAGCCAAGTGCTTCACCTCACTCTGTATCAGGTCTGTGGGGAGTCTGGGACCAAGGCAAAGGGTGACACTAATAAAGCCATGCCTGAGCCTCAAGAAGGTGAGTGCCGGGAGAAAATTAGAGAAAATGACACAAACACAGAAATGATAATCACCCCACAGAAAATAGATTACATTGCTCTGCATTTGTGCAGATCACACAGGACAACAGAGAAGAAACCATTAAAAGTTCTCTTGGTTACATTTCTCTCATTGCTGAGACAAAATACCTGACACCCACAGTTAAGGAAGGAAAGGTTTATTTCGCTTACAGTTTGTGGAGGTTTCAGTCCACACTTGGCTGGTTCCAAGGAAGAGTGGCACATGGCAGAGGGCTACAGTTCATGGGGGCAGAACACAGCAAAAGCAAAGGAGCAAAAGGGAGGAGTGGCGGCAAGCAGCTTCTTCCTCTCCCTTACATATGCAAACTATCCGCCCCAGGGCAGTGTAGCATTCACAACCATGAATCACAACTCTAAAAGCCTGCAACATGACTGCATGACGATTTTGGGGGACATGCAGACACAAACCGTAAAAAAAGTATGAGAGGTATTATTGAATAATTAATGTAGTCCAATACATTAACGTCTAAAGGGTAAAAGTCCTACAATTATGTCCATAGATT
>NW_004957519.1:0-1412 GCF_000276665.1 Chinchilla lanigera
CCTGCTCGGCAAGCACAAGGTCATGAGTTCAATTCCTGGTACAGGAAAAAAAAACAAAAAAAAAAGAGAAGCTTGGAAAAATGAATACCTATCGTAAGTGTCTAGCAACACACTCCTTCAAAGTGTCCACCCCGGGGTCAGGGATATACCTCAGAAGCACAAATACCTGCCTGGGAAGTGCAAAGTTCTGAGTTCATATTCCTGGTACAAAAAAAAAAAATTTCAGTGTCCACCCCTGACCCTGAGAATTATGCCCTTTCTGTAAGAACCAGTAGGGCACTTTCAGCCAGCCGCTGCTATGCCGCCACCTGAAAGGTGGGCCCCCGGCGCCCAGGAAGCTGCACGGCGGCACACACCAGCCCTCAAGCCAGCACCACCACATGGTCGAGAACTATCATGGCACAGAGAAGCAATGACACAATTGGCCCACCATGCGCTGGCTGTGGAGACCCGCCCGCGGACCTGCGTGAATCATTCCAACATGGAGAAACCTCTGGGAATACATGCCACATAATGGGTCACTCATGCCCCTGCCGTTGAGAACAAGAAAGGTCCAGAGTCAGCAGAGGAGCAGCTGCTGAACAAGGACTCGGAGAACATGAGAATACAGACTAAACCCAAGGAGTCAGAGGTCTAGTTGACCGGGGTCACGAGAGCCATTCTGAAGCTGTAAACAAGGAGGACCTTGCGGAAATACCTGGGGAGACCCCCTAGAAGCCATTCTTCCCTGACAGTACAGGCTGTGGTTGGAGGAGCGCATGGAGCTCCGGAGAGGTCTGCACGAAGATTCCTGCTGCCTGTGCTGATGGTTGGGGAAAGGACACTAAGTGGTTGCGGGGTCCCAGTGCGATGGGAAGCTGGAGAGAAAAAGCTATAAAAAATGGCTTTCACTCCAGTTGGCTCACTTGAGATGTTAATAAGAATTGCCTCCACAGTATTCTATAGCCGTGACGAGGAGGAAGCCAAGGAGAGAAAACAAAGAAACCAAGAAAACGCAGCTGCTTTTGCTGTAGCACTAAGAGAACAGACCCTAAGTCTGATTCTCGGGGCCCCAAGAAGAACTCAATGACTACATTCATGCTCTACCACTGTTAAAAGCCAGGCTACCTCAAGAGGAACTGCCCTAAGAAGCCCCCTGGGCCATGCCCTGAATGCAAAGGAGGCTACTGGAGATTGGTCTGCCCTCTGAAGTGGAAGCCCCAGAGCTCAGACCCATCTTACCCATTAGTCCAATAGGAATGAGGGGGCCCGGGCCATACTCTGCTTTCTCCCTCTAGCCAGACTGTCATCTCCATGGAGGAGCCCTACGTAATCATGACTATAGAGGAAAAAGAAAACAGCCTGTTGCTAGACACAGGTGCAAGTCTCTCGGTCCTTCTTTTCAATCCTGGCCTTCCTTCCAGCTGTCACAC
>NW_004957520.1:0-1351 GCF_000276665.1 Chinchilla lanigera
AAATGATGCTATAGAGTGGTCTTATTGACACAGTGTATATCTGTGGTATAATGTGAAGAAAAAAATCAGAACTATATGTAGGCCATGTATATAATATATTATACTTTATGGTCCCATGTTATAGTAAACAATAATGTGTATATATAAGCAAAGAGAAAAGTCAGGAAAGAAAGCCCTTAAAATGCTAGGAGTGCTTCTCTCTGGTTGCAGAATTATTGGCAATTTTTACTCTCTTCTGTAAATCTCATTTAGGTCATTGGCTGTAGATTATTACCTAGGTATAAATCTGGCTCCATAACTTTCTGGCTGGGTTACACTGGACCTTCTAGCTAATGTCTTGGGGGTCACCTTTTTCTTCTGAAATGTGGGGATGAATCTAGTACCAACCTCATAGGATCACTGTGAGAAACTGAGATAATGCAGAAAAAGCTCTTAGAACAAGAGCCCTGGGACACTGTAAGAACTCAGTCCATGTACCTGTTGTATCTGTATTTTCCACAATGAGCACATACTACTCTTAGAGTTAGGAAAACAACGAAGCTATTTTCCTTTTGGGAAAAGGGAAGAGTTCAGTAGAAAAAGGACACTAGGAACAATGATACCTGGTGGGACTTGAGGGGTCGATGAGAAGGCCTTGTTGGAGCTTGCCTGATACCCTCCAGTCTCCAAGATGAGCTTCTGACTTTGATCTCAAGAGGAAATAGCCTGCCCAAGATTTTTAAATGCCAACAGAATCTGAAAAAAAAATCCAGTAAATGGAAACATTTTCTAAAGAGCATAATTTTTTCCTTACTGAACCTTGGAAACTCTTTTATGAGTCTTCCCCTGTGAAACTTTCAAGACTTTAAGCATATTTTGGCTTGAAACCCCGACAGTTTTCCTATTACTCTTAATGGCAAGCATGGATGAGGGAAAACTCGATGTCAGATTCTTCATGAGGATGCCGGTGAAAGCCTGCTTGGCTGTGAGGCCTCAGGGCAGTTGTTAGGCCCTGGGTCTCCTCTACCTTGTCTTCTGGGGCCCCCTCCCCAGCTCCTCCATGCACTTGGTGGCCCTCCAGCCTCCCAGCTCTCTTCTCTTCCTGGCGCTTCTTCTTACCCTATTTCTGCTTCTTTGATTCTTTTGTGTTTTCACTTTCTAGTCTTTATTGCAGTTTCTTACTTTGGAGAAGAGCCCAAACCAAACCAACCCATCTTTTCTAAGAATAACTCACCATTCTTAGGGCCACACCAGCCTTGGTGTGGGTGCCGTGCTGTATCCCAGGAGAGTGGTGGTGCTGACCTATGGGAGTGGAGGCAGGACTCCCTGAGGATACCACCAGCAGTCACTGGCTGTCTGCCTGGACACTGCA
>NW_004957521.1:0-1361 GCF_000276665.1 Chinchilla lanigera
GTTAAATAGATGCTGAAGTCTCAGGCAGTTTCTTAACAGATCACTAAATCACAGTGGTACACCTAATATAAATAAATCCAAGTTTACTACATGTGAGCTGTGTAAACCTTGCTGCCTGATCACCAAGTAATCTGGGCAGTTAGGAAAGGGTTTTTTGGGGGGATAGAGGGCAGCTTAATGCTCCCCCTTAGTTTTGTTATAGGCAGCTGAGGTAGATAAAAATACAGGCAGTCAGAGAGGGCCAGGCCCTCAAAGGAGCCAACATGGAAGACAAGATATCTTGAAATGGAGATGTACTTGCTGCAGGCCAGATCTCAACACAAAAGATTAAACAAAGGCACCCACATACCTCCCTAGGGATGGACCTCAGGGATTGAGATTCTAAATAGGTAGCAACCACCTTGAAGAGTCCCTGACCCAACCCCTTACAGGAAAAGCCCCTATTCTGTATTCATGCCTGCTTGTTACATGACTCCCTTCCCCATTTGATCCCGATTTAATCAATTTTACCTGAACAGTTATGCTGACCATAGTTTTGTCCCACCTCATGCCCACCTTGTGATTTCCCATTTTTCTCCTCACTTCAGACCTGCCTCATCTCAAGGTTTTACTCTATAAAAATCCTTGGAAAAGACAGGTGCCTGGGGTGACCCACTCAGGCCCTCTTCTGTCCCTCTCTTGGACAGAATCTTTCTTTCCCTCAATAAATATATTCTGCTCTTAACCTCCGTTGTTCCTGAAATTCATCCTTCAATTTTAGAGACCATGAACTTGTGTAAGGGAAAATTTTATGGGAACCAGCTGTCCTCCAGCTATAGATAAGCAGCATGAGACTGCCCAGAAGGTGTTAGGAGTTTCAGGAAATTATCTCCCATCCTGTCCTTGGGAAAAGAAACCACAAAGGAACATCTGTTGTTTACTCAGAGCAACTATCTTGCCTTTGACACTCCCTCATTCCTGAGTCTCCTCACAAAACCCCCAAATGATTGTAAAAGTCAATTTGAACTAACCAATGCTATCTGCTTCTGTACCTTCGCTTGCAAATGCCCGCCCTTTGTGGTTTTTGGGTTTAAAAGCCGGACTTAACCCCAGCTTGGCGCTCTCTGTTCCTGCACATTCAGTGAGCCCCATGCATGCTTGGTGAATAAAATCCCCTTGCTTTTTGCATGAGAGAGCGTCTCTTGGAGTCTTCCTTCACGCGACGAGTCTCTCGACCCTTACACTTGGAGGTCCCACCGAGATATCTCCGCAGAGCTCTCTCTCTGTGAGGGAGACCCCAACAGTCTTCTCTCAGGGTAAGTCTGGGCCTTCTGGCCTTTGTTTGGCCTCTGTTTCTCTGGAGTGTGATCACCTAGGGTTTT
>NW_004957522.1:0-1368 GCF_000276665.1 Chinchilla lanigera
TCCAGGAGTCTGCAGGTATTGTGCAAGGTCCTCCTGGTTTACAGCTTCCGAGTGGCTTTCATGATCCCAGTCCACAGGACCTCTGACTCCTTGGGCTTAGTCTGCATTCTCATGTTCTCTGAGTCCTTGTTCAGCAGCTGCTCCTCCGCTGACTCTGGACCTTTCTGGCAGGAGCAAGAGTTGCCCATTGTATGGCATATATCCCCAGGGGTTTTTTCATGTTTGAATGATTCACACATGTCCATGGGTGGGCATCTGCAGCCAGTGCATGGTGGGCCAATTTTGTCATTGTTTCTCAGTGGCGGCCGGCCTAAGGGCCAGTGCGCAACAGCACTCACTGCAGCATGGCTCCCCATGTGCCGGGGGCCCTCCCTCCAGGGGCCTACGAGGCAGGAAGCTAGCCAGCCAGAAGACCAGCGCTCCCTGCCTGTGGCTCCCCATGCACCGGGGGCCCTCCCTCCGGGGGCCTATGAGGCAGGAAGCTAGCCAGCCAGAAGACCAGCGCTCCACCCCCCCTCCCCCCCCCCCGTGGCTCCCCGTGCACCGGAACCCCTCACTCCAGGGGCCTATGAGGCAGGGAGTTCTATTTTGTTTGTACTGTTCTTATGCTATTTTGTAAATGGATGTCTGTCTGTTGATATGTTTTCCTTCTTTTATTTAAAAAAAAAAACTGCTGCTCTAGAACCATGGCTTCTTAGCTGCACATTGGAATCACTCTAGGGTTTTCTTTGAAAATATGGATTTTGGATCTTGGCCTTAGAGGTTTTTATTTAATTGCTTTAGGGATTTTTAAAAACCTCCCCAAGTGATTCCAGAGTGTAACAAAATTTGAGACCACTATTCTATTTGTTTGGGGGTTGGTTTTTTTTCCTTTTCTGTACTGGGAATTGAACTAAGGACTTTGTGCTTGCCAGGCACGTGTTTATGCCACTGAGCTACATCCCTGGCATGACCACTATTCTAAAAGGTGCTGCTACCCCTACATTCAGCAATGGAAATGACCTGAATTCATTTTCTTACACTCATTCAACATGCGTTTGTTGAGTAACTACTATATGTCAGGTACTGTGCCAAAGGCTGTGTGCCTAAATGGATATGACTGTTCCCTCAAGGAGCTCACTCTGTGTGTGAAAACATAACAGACACAATAAAGAAAAAGTGATATATGATTAAAAAGTGTGACAAGAGCCAGGTGTCACGGCACATGCTTGTAATTCCAGCATGTAGGGAGGCTGAGTCAGGAGGATCATAAATTCAAGACCAATGTGGGCTACATACAAAGACACTGCTGAAAGGAAGGAAGGAAGGAAGAGAGAGAGAGAGAGAGAGAGAGAGAGAGAGAGAGAGAGAGAGAGAGAGAGAGAGAGA
>NW_004957523.1:0-1409 GCF_000276665.1 Chinchilla lanigera
GAATCTACGTAGGATTTTTATCCTGAGAAGGGAGGGCAGACAGAGTGAAAGGCACCTGCTAACACTGAAGAGGTCCACAGACCAGCAGCTGACTTAGAACAGCAGCTAACCAGGACCAATGGCAGTGTCCCAGCACCTGGCAGAGTCATCCCACGGTGCAGTCAACTTATACTGCACAAGCTGGCACTGGACCGTGACGGGCAGCAGCTGCAGCAGCAGACACTGAGTGTCCGTTAAAGCACACCTACACTTTCCAGCACCAGCTGGCATGGGCCGGTGACAGCTGATAGCAGCAGTGACCACCAGCTGGCTGTGTCAGCTGTTGTCACAGGGTGACATCGAGAATCCCAGCGGAGCTTCACTCTGCTGTCTTATGATTTCCATCTGAACTGAGCAAAGAAACCTCATCTGATAGGCAACAAACTGGTGCACTGAATGGGAATGAATTACAGGACAGCTGTGAGAGGCGAGGGCTGGGACGCAGAGTCACATGACTTGAGACCGAACTTGAACAGGAACAAATGTGCGGAGGAAATGCTGATGGGTGAGTGAGAAGAATTAGGCAACAGAACCGACACATGACACAGCGTGGGGAGTTAATAAGAGATCAGCTCTCAGAACAAGGAAAAGAGAGACTGGCACGATCAAGAGACAAGTAACAGCCCCAGGTGAACACAGGAAGGCCCGGCAGTGTGAGGAGGACAGCGCAGACATCACTCGGAGGCTGGATGCGCAGAGTGAAAAGTGAAGAAAAGTGCAGGGATACTCAGCGACTTGTGTTTAACCCAGAAGAACCTTGGTCACCAGGACCACGCAGTTGGAGTCGGCAGACAGAGCTGGACACGGCCAGCCAGGAAAGGGACCAAACGGCTCTGCAGCTTCCGGTCTCTCAGGAGAGGTGCATGAAGTGAACAGCCATCGTCCAGGAGGCTCGCAAAGAGTGCCAACAAGAGGGGAAGCCGATGTGTGCGCTGAATTACAAAAGCAGAAACACCGTGTGGCTGAACGGAAGGGAAAGGCAGAAAATCTAGGGGAAATGCACTGCCTTTAAAAGGAACGTTCGCATGCAGCACGTGCTGCTGTGGTTTAGAATCAAACTTCAGCAAACAGTGGGAGCTGAAGGAAAAACAGACTGAAGAATTATAAAGCAAAATGAGCTCCAAAAAGAAATGTAAGGGGATGTGCAAAGGAAACGCATGGCCTTGTAAACACAAGAAGAGGAAAAGTGAAGCGAGTCCTGCAGGAAACCTCCTCCCCGGTATTGCTATGCACCAGCACCCAGCACTGTGAGGTGTTCTGTGGACAGCAAGCACCCTGGGGAGCACGGGGAGAAATGGAGCAGTTGCTGATGAAGACCAGGTAGATGTCTCTACCTGGATGACTGGGGGGCCTGGAGGACCAAACAGGGA
>NW_004957524.1:0-1409 GCF_000276665.1 Chinchilla lanigera
AGAAGAGATGTCTTATTACTTTTCTCTCATTGCTGAGACAAAATACCTGACACCCAAAATTAAGGAAGGAAAGGTGTATTTAGTTCATAGTTTGTGGAGGTTTCAGTCCGTATTTAGCTGGCTCCAAGTCAGGGTGGCACATTCAGAGGGCAATAGTTCACTGCAGCAGAAAACAGCAAGAGCAACAAGAGCAAAAGGGGAGGAGTGGCAGAGAGCAAGCTTCTTCTCCTCCCTTATGTTGTATGCAAGCTGCCTGCCCCAGGGTGGATGTAGCACTCTCACACCCATAACCCCAACCCCATGAATCAATCACAAACTCTAGAAGCTCGCCCCATCACTACGTGAGCTTTGAGAATACATCTAGACACAAACCATAACATTCTGTCCCTGACCTACAAAGACTCATGAACATCCCTTTATGAAAAAGGCATTTTAGTCCATCTCTAAGACTTGCTAGACTCCTAACAGTTTCAGCATTACTGAAAAGTCCAACTACCTAGTCTCCTCTGAGATGTAGGGCAAACTCTTAGCTGTGAGCCCCTGTACAAATGAAGTTAAACACTTCCAACATTCAATGGCACAAGATAAACATTACTATTCCAACAGGTACAAATAGGATTCAAAGGATTGGGACCAAAGCAAGTCCAAAATCCATCAGGGCAAGCATTATATCCTGTAGTTCTATGTGGAATGTCCCAAGCAATCTGTGATAAATTGTGAGCTCCAAAGGCCTTGTGTGGCTCCATCCCTATGGCACTTCCAGTGGTTGTAGCTCCTATGGCTTCTCTCTTGGGCCCGCTTTGCTCCTTCCTTGCAGCTTTCCTCAGACAATCCACATTCCTGGCTTCAAACTTCTGAGGTGTCCACGGCACCTTTGGCTTCACACTCACAGCTTCACACACTGTCCTCTTGGGGGCACACTGCTCGGCCTCCCAGGCCCTCTGAAATCTCAGTGGAGGCCTTGTTAACCTCACAACTCTTGCCTTCTGCAATGCACCTAAAACCAGCGCCATGTGGATGATACCAAAGTCCACTGCCAGTTGGAGCAGTAGCCAAGCTGTCTTCACTCTTGGCTGTAGGGGCCAAGTGCCTGGGTTGCTGAGCACTCTGGACCTGATTCTGAGAAATAAATTCTCTATGCTGCTGCCATTCTGGAACCTGGTCAACTGGTACCATTTTGCAACCTGATGCAGCTGCCACCGCTGCCATTCTAGAACATGGTGCTCTTCAGCTTTCTCCTCTAAGCAAAGTCTTTCACTTTTGCAATTTTGAGGCTGCAAAGGGTGGATACTTGCTGCTTCTTGTGTTGTCCTCAGGTTATCTTTTATATTCTCCTGATCCTTCTCAGAAGTCAAGATTTCCTCAGCTCTATCTTTGCAGTCCACAGCTTTACTGGAGCTTTTTTCCTG
>NW_004957525.1:0-1312 GCF_000276665.1 Chinchilla lanigera
ACATATATTCTCCCCTATGCATATAAAGTCATCTTAAAATCAGACTTAAAGAAACAACTCCTTGGTGACTCCTCTGTGAGTTGCCCAGACCTAATTCTATTTCGCTTCACTTTTTAGTAGTTATAGCTTTGTATTTCTTTATTTTTGTATAATTGTCTTCTCTTGAACCAGATAGATTGAAAACACGCTCCTTTCAGTGTAATATGAAAACAGGTGGTCTCCCAAGCTCAAACTGAGGGATTTTAAATATGGGAGTATGCATAGCATTTGGAGGATATGTTTTGAGTGCTTTCATCAAGAGGAATCCCTAATGAGCTGCTTCTCAGACACCTAAAGCCAATGTCGATCCCTCACTCTTACGATCGTGAGGATAGGTGGCTTGTGTACAGGTATTTGCAGGGTCCTCAAGGGTATCTGTGTATCCTTCCTTTGGAATGACCAGTTTCCGTATCACACCTGTGAATGGTTCCCTTGCATTATAGAGATATATGTGCATACTCTCAGTTCCTAGTTTCTTGCACTTATCTGCATCTTCACTATTATATTTGATAGAAAGTATTAATGACAACATTTTATTCTGTCAGGGAGGCCACAGTGATCAATGTGATATGTTCCAAGGAATTTCTAATTTTAGAGGTTATATTTTTTTATTTTAAAAATAAAAGGAGGAAACCATTAGCAGACACACAGCCTTTTACAAAATAGCAAAAGAACAGTACAGACAATAGAGTTACAAACATAGTGGTAGGAAATTAACATCTTGTTGTATTTGAGCATAAGTGATTTTGCTTTGAATATTATGAGAGTGATCTATAGAGATTTATTCCATACCTGATATCAGTTCTCTACAGAAAGTTACATAAAATGATTAAACGAGAACCAATGAGCTTCCTAAAGTATAGCATAACTTTTGTCCCATAGGAGAAAAGTAATATATGGGAATGGATTCAAGAATGTTGTTAGGTAAGGTATTAAAATGGCTTACTAAATCATATTGATTATATTATCTGTAATTATTTGGCATGAATTACAGATGAAGCATAATTATGCTTGCAGTTTTGTGGAGGACGACTTGGTGACTCTGCTTGAAGGAGGAGCAGTCATCTCCATGTTGAATGATCCTGGCCATATTGCCATATACTGATAGGTGCTGAGCTGGCTAGGACTTTCCTTAGGCCTTCAATTGGATTTAAGCAATGCAAATCGTCCAGCAGAATTTCTGATTTGCAGTGTTGAAGCAAGGTGGCAGGGCAGTGTTTCTCTGCCCAGGGATGTCTCTGTGCAGAAGTTCTTCTATTCTAGCCACATTGAG
>NW_004957526.1:0-1394 GCF_000276665.1 Chinchilla lanigera
GGGTGGAGGTCTGAGAGTGCATTTGGCTCCTTTGTTTTGTCATTTTTTGAAGATCTGGAGGTTCCCTGGAGCTCAATCTGAGTCTTGCAATGGTGTGGGAGTGGTGAAGCAAGTACCCTAAGGTCCCTGGTGCTCAGCAGTCTCCTGAGGTGGTGTGTGGGAGCACGGTGCTGTCACTGATGCTCCTGAAGCTTTCTGGGGCTCAGTCCAGCTCCTGCAAGGGTGTGGGGGTGGGAAGGCATGGTCACCAAGGTCCCTGAAGCTGTCTAGGTCTCAGCCTGGCTCCCACACTGGTGTGGGAGAGGTAGGGGTGGCTCACTGAGGTTCCCAAAGCTGTCTGGAGTTCAGCCTGGCTTCTCAGAGGGTGCCAGGGGCAGGGGGCAGGTCTTGGTCATGGAGGCTCCCAAAGCTGTCTGGCACTCAGCCTGGTTCCAACACTGGTGGGGGAGGGGAGAGGGTGCAGTCACCGAGGCTGCTGAAGCTGTCTGGGGCTCAGCTCAGCTCCTGTGAGGGTGCAGGGAGGGGGAGGTCATGGTCACTAAGGCCTGTGAAGCAGTCCAGGGCTTAGCCCGGCTCCCATGCTGGTGGGGAAGGTGCAGAGGTGGCTCACTAAGTCCCAAAGCTGTCTGGGATTCACCCTGGCTTCCTTGAGGGCACGGGGGGGGGGGATGTGTCAAAGTTACTGAGGCTTCTGAAGCTGTCCAGGACCCAGCTGGGTTCCCACACTGGTGGGGAAGGGGAGAGGGTGCAATCACTGAGGCTGCCGAAGCTGTCTGGGGCTCAGCTTGGCTCCTGTGAGGGTTCATTTTGGTTTTCTGAGACAGGATCTCGCTATACAGTTCAGGTTGGCCTTGAACTTAGTATGTAGCCCAGGCTGGCCTCAAACTCACAGCAATCCTCATAGCTCAGCCTCCTGAGTGCTGACATTACAGGTGTTTGCCACCATGCCCGGCTGGTACTGATTTTTGAGAATTTCTTTATATCTTGCTATGTTACTGAATTTGCTTATTAATTTTAGTGGTCTTTTGGTGGAGTTTTTGGGGTCTTCTATCCCGACCTCAAACTCTGTGGGGAGAAGCCAGGTCTGGTAAGTGTAGCTTTCAGAAGCAGCTGCATCTGAAAATGCTGGTGTTACTCCAGTGGTGTGCTTGAGCCCCTGCCTTGCTGCCTACATCCAGCAGAGGCCAGTGGTACGATTGCTTCCCCATCTATCAGTGTGAGCAAGGACACATCTCAGCTTAAACCCAGTCACAGCCTGGGGTTTACAGACAGAGGGGCCTCAGGAGTGACGTGGGGGCACCTCTCAAACCCACAGGCCATGCAGCTAATGGAGAAAACTGTGACATGCTGGGTTGCAACACTGCAGGTCCTGGAAAGAAGCCACGCACCCAAAG
>NW_004957527.1:0-1406 GCF_000276665.1 Chinchilla lanigera
TGACTCAGGTTGCACTGGTGTGACAATCCTGGTCCAATGGACCTATGTCCCCAGACAATTTAGGGTACAGACGTGATTCAGAAATGAAGTGCTGGGTCTATAGTTTGTGAACCATCTGAATCTATGTCTCCAGTCAGTTCAGGACATATACAGGAACCAGATGCAGCCCAGATGGATATCAGTCAGAAAATTCCCCAGCCTTTGAGTCACTAGAGGTTCTGGGCAAAGGCAAAGCACAGACTTAAAGCAGTTATCTGGCACCTCCTGGAGCCCTTGTTCACTCGGCACAGGGTGTGTGGGGGCTGGGAGGGTCTACATGCCCTGCCCCAACCAGAGAAGTCCCTGGGGCTTCTGAGTGAGGACCTCCTCTCTGCCACGGGTGAAGGGAAGGCAGAGACTCAGTGTGTATTGTCTGCGTGGTCCTGGTTTGCATGCTCTGCCCTCAGGGTGTAGATGGCCAATACCTGGCTCTCTCCGCTTGTTTCAGCTGGGAGCCGTGCCTGTGTGGGCGTAGCACAGAGTCCAACCCACGGGTCCAGCAGCTCCGGGAGCACTCACTCTCTTGGCTCAGGGCGCCCAGGGCTTAGAGAGTCTGCTCACCCCTCATATGCAGGTTTAATGTCAGCATTTCTATTCATAAATTTAAACTTTTTACTAGCCAAAAAAAATTTCTTTAAAGACCTCATTTTAAATGTTGAGTCATATGCAATCATATAGAACAGCCTGTGAAATGACTGGATGGGCACGATGAAAATATGAAGTGGAAATTTCATGGACTGAAGACCCCACACACAGCTGTATGCCTCTGTGCACGTGGCATAGAGGGCAGTGCTGGGTCCCTCCTGTGAGGGCCACCCTGATATAGCGGGTCTTGTGAGCTTTGTAGCGGGGTGCTGTTACTGTAGTCAGCCAGAAGCAGCTGGACCTCACCTTCCAGAGCTTCTCTCCTCCACCCAGTTCCTCTGCCTTTACTCCCAAGGAGAGGGGGTCTCTGGAGGTTAGGCATCCTCTGCACCTTCCAAAACTTGTTGAAGGAATATGGCCAGATACATGTGGGTAGCTGAGAAAAACAATCAAAATTAAACTTAAATTCTCTTAATAATATCATGAGTTTCATTGAAACAAACTAAAGATGTAAATGTAACATAACTACCTCTTTGCTGCTGGTGCACAATGACCTTAGTTTTACAACTGAAGCCATTTTCACTACTTCATTTTTGGTGTGATTTCTTTCCAAGGATGGAAAATTAATCACTAAACACAGTCTATCATTAGATTTGACATTGAAACCACATTTCTGTGCCAAAGAGAGCAAGCACTTTTGTAAAGGATAGGACAATGGGAAATTTCCTTTACAACCAATAAATGTAACATGAGTTCATATTCAATAAAGTTTAGAATTAGTA
>NW_004957528.1:0-1405 GCF_000276665.1 Chinchilla lanigera
GAACCTGTGGGTTCACTTTGTAGCCCAGGCTGGTCTTGAATTTGCAGTGATCCTCCTACCTCAGCCTCCTGAGGGCCCAGATTACAGGCGTGTGCCAACACGCCCTGTAATAGCTGTTTTAAATCCTTGTCTAATAACTCCAATTTATGAGTCATCTCAAATTTGGCCTCAGTTGATTTTTTTCTCTTAGCCAATTTTTTGTTTTGAGACAGAGTCCCGCTCTGTAGTTCAGCCTGGCCTTGAACTCACTATGTAGCCCAAGCTGGCCTCAAACTCGAAGCACTCTTGCCTCAGCCTCCTGATTGTTGGGATTATAGACATGAATCCCCATACCCAGTTACCATTTTCTTTTCTTTTAAATGCGTTGCATGGGGGCTGGGGATGTAGCTCAGCAGCACAGTGCCTGCCTGGCAAGTGCGAGGTCGAGAGTTCAATTCCCGGTACTAGGGGGAAAAAAAAGAAAAGAAAAAAGTACTCCAGAGAGTTTGTACTTTCATTTTATGAAGAAATTAAGTCGGCTAGGCACAAAATATTGCCTTGCCTGTGGTTGAAGGCAGCTCAATCTCAGTTCAGTTCTTCAACTTTGGCTATAAATTGTTCTGAGCCTCCGACTTGGGAGTCAGCCAGGCACGGCGTCGGGTAGAGTTATTTACAGAACGAGGGGCTCCCTTCTTTGGCTTTGCTTTTCAGGTCTCCCTCTCACTCCCTGTTCACTCTGGCTATCCCGACCCTGTCCTCCAGCTCATCTAGCCAGACAGCCAGTGACTTTTCTGATTATTTCCGGTACCATAATCCATACCACAAGTGTCCTGAATTCGGGCAAAGGCCAGGAAAATGGGAGCCTCATTTTCCTGGTCATGCCCCTGTTCCACCAAATCTCCCTGCTTTTGTTCACTGCAGAGCTGGGAAGCGTTTTCTTTCGTCGGGCTCACAGTTCCTACTTGTTATCTGTGGGAGGAGCCTTTCAAAGATGCTTACTTCATGATATTGGATGTGGAATTCCTAGGCATGCTTTCTGTTTTTTGTTTTTGTTTGAGACAGGGTCTCACTATGCAGCCCAGGCTGGCCTTGAACCCTCAACGATCCTCCTGCCCCAGCCTCCTGAGAGCTGAGATTATGGATGTTACCACACCTAGCCTTGCTTTTCTTTTTCTTTTCTCTCTCTCTCTTTTTTTTTTTTTTTGTTTGTTTTTTTGTTTGTTTTGTTTGAGACAGGGTCTCGCTATGCAGTTCAAACCAGCTTTTTTTTGTTTTGTTTTGTTTTTGTTTTTGTTTTTCTGGTACTGGGAATTGAACTCACGACCTCGCACTTGCCAGGCAGGCACTGTGCCACTGAGCTAAATCCCCAGCCCCCCAGGCCAGCTTTTTGAGCTCACTTTGTAGCCTAGGCTGGTCTCGAACTCAT
>NW_004957529.1:0-1405 GCF_000276665.1 Chinchilla lanigera
AGAGACATCTTTGACACCCAAAAGGTTAAGAGCCTTTGCTCTAAAAGTGGCCCAAGTGCCTGACTTTGCAGTGGCCACAAGCCCGAGATCACCACTTTGAACCTGCATAAGAGAAATCAGGAGAAAGCAATAAGTTGGGTTTTTGTTGTTTTTTTTGTTTTGTTTTGTTTTGTTTTTGAGACAGGGTCTTACTATAGTCCAGGTTGGCCTTGAATTCACTATGTATCCCAGGCTAGTCTCAAATCTAAGGCCATCCTCCTGCTTCAGCCTCTCAAATGCTGGGATTACAGGTGTAGGCCACCATGCCCGACCTGAGCAACACATTTTGAGTTGCAATGGTTTTAAATTACTCTTCCGTTATTACCAAACTAAACCTAATATTAGTGACAATTTTATTCTCTTTTAAAGTTCTTGCAGCCCCCCTGTGTGATAGTTTAAGATCTTCTAACCTCATTTCAAGACTCACAGTGCTGATGAGTCCAGGAAAAGTGAGCTAGCAAATTTCTGACAAGACAATGGCTGGAGAAACCATCTCCTGAAGCACTCAGTGCACCATTTCTGTTTCCAGAGTCACATAACCGTTGCTCAGGGGCTCAGAGCACAGTGTACCACTTGATCTTGCTCCTGCCTCCTTTTGCATCTCCCCTTAGCAACAAGTTTGCCAAACTTTGAATACAGGGGCCATCAAAAGAAATATACTTTTGACAAAGGAAATTCAGCAACAGAAGCGTAGCAAGAGCAGGGCCAAAGGACAGCAGCAATAGGTCCTATTACAAAGAGGAAATGTGTGATGAAGCCTTTTCCTGAACAGCCTGGAAGCTCTTTCATCCCCCAAAATAGCTGCTTGTCCAATTGTTGGCAAATCCCCATTCTTGCTCAGAAAATAAGTAGCAGCAAACACTGCCTCTCCTTACCTAGTCTTAGAAATGGATCTGAGTGTGTGTGTGTGCGTGTGTGCGTGCATGTGTGGTGCTGGGGATTGAACCCAGGGCCTCATGCGTGCCACACAAGTGAGCTACAAACCCAGCCCTGATTAACTCATTTTTAACCGCCACACTAGCACCATGAAGTAATAAGTGCTATTACTAGGCTCATTTTATAGATTAGGAAACTGCTGGGGTTGCTTGTTGTGTATTTTCTTTTTGAAACAGACAGAAGGATTGTAATTTAGCAACTTAGTGAGACCCTCTCTCAAAATAAAAAAGGACACAAGTGCTTTATGTTTTGGAAATATTTTCTCCTACCTTTGGTTTTTTCTTTTCATTCTCAGTATCTTTTTAGGAAGACAAGTTTTTAATTGTTTTTGTTTTTGTTTTTGTTTTTGTTTTTCTCCGGTACCAGGAACCGAACTCACGATGTTGCGCTTGCCAGGCAGGCGCTTTGCCGCTGAGCTAAATCCCCAGCC
>NW_004957530.1:0-1405 GCF_000276665.1 Chinchilla lanigera
GAAGACAGCAAAAGCAACAAGCAAGAGAGGAGAGAAGCAAACCTCTTCTGCCCTTTACATTGCATGCAGGCTACCCGCCCTAGGGTGGGTACAGCGCTCACACCCACAATCCCAGCTTTGGCCCATGAATCAGTCAGGAAATCTAGATTCAGCTGCTCCAAAAAACTCACCCCTCATGCATAAGGCTTTGGGAGGCCATTTGGGAGACAAAAACCATAGCAGAACTGGTGTTTTAAATTAAGTAGATCTGCCACCATATCTTGATTACTTTTTTCTCATTGCTGAGACAAAATACCCAATGCCCAAAATTAAGGAAGGAAAGGTTTGTTTAGCTTACAGTTTGTAGAGGTTTGAGCTCATATTTGGCTGGCTCTGAGGCAGAGTGGCACATGGTAGAGGGCAAACATTCATGGCAACAGAACACAGCAAAAGGGAGGAATGGTGGCAAGCAGCCTCTTTCACTCCCTTACATTGTAAACAGGCTATCCCCACATAAGGGGCGTGTAGCTCTCACATAATCTCCATGCCCTCCTCTTCCACAGGCTCAGGATGTGCACAAAGTAAGCACCCTGGCTTCCTGCTGAGTCACTTAGCCAAACCTCTAGACTCAAGTTGATACAATGTGTCAACCATAACACTCCACCCCTTGTCAACTTGGCAACCAGACACATTTCTTTAAACCAGTTTCCAGATACAAAGACATATTACATTAGAACCATAACATTTCACCTCTCTCAAGACCCGTGTGTATCCCTTTATTCAAAAGGCATTTAGTCCATCTGCAAGAGTTGCCAAAGTCCTAACAGTTTCAGCATTGCTGAAGAGTCCAAGGCCCAAGTCTCCTCAGAGATGAAAGGCAAATTCTTTCGTTACAAGCACCCCATATAAATGAAAAGTTAAACACTTCCAACAGTCAATGGCACAAAGTAAACATTACCATTCCAAAAGGTACAAACGGGAATACAGAGCATTGGGACCAAAGCAAGTCCAAAATCCAGCAGGGCTAACATTATGGCCTGTAATTCCAAATCCAGCATCTGAAGCAACTTGTGGCACATCATGAGCTCCAAAGGGTTTCCATGAGTCCACCCCTATGGCACTTCTGGTGGTTACAGCTTCCACAGCTTTTCTCTTAGGCCTGCTTTGCTCCCTCCTTGCAGCTTTCCTCAGATAATCCAAGTTCCTGGCTTTTCCAAACTTCTGAGGTCTCCAGTGTACCTTCTGCTTCACACTCACAGCTTCACACACTGCCCCCTCAGGGGCACACTGCCTGGCCTCCCAAGCTGCCTTATGAAATCAAGGCGGAAGCCTTCTTAACCTCAGAACTCTTGCATTCTGTATTCACCTAAAATCAGTGCCATGTGCATGATGCCAAGGTCTGCTGCTACCTGGAGCAGTAGCCAAG
>NW_004957531.1:0-1308 GCF_000276665.1 Chinchilla lanigera
TTCGGTTCCCGGTACCGGAGAAAAACCAAAAAAAATAAAAAATAAAAATTAAAAAAAAATAAGAAGAAAATGAGCATTTGGTAATGCCAAAGACAGGCAAGTCATCTTCGATGAGGGGACACATACCCTTCCTCTGGGTCAGATGAGACACCAGAATTTTGCCCTTCCAAGAGAACACATATGAAAGACATGTCCCAGCCTACGGTTCTGGGCAACAGTCTCCCTTGGGAGACTGAACCTGAGACTCTGTGGAAAGAACAGACTTCTGGGTAGGACCAAAAAGAGCTATTTCCTAAGCCCAACATCTAAGAGACCAAAACACATTTAGTTTAATGGACAATCCCCAACCTTCTGTCTCTGGCTCTGGTGCTCTCTGTCTCTGTCTCTGTCTGTCCCTCCCTCCTCCTAGGTCTGGTTCTCATCATTTATGTGTGTAGGGGAAGGAAATATTTTTACTAATGTGTAAATTGTGATTGTTAAACAATGGGTCCAGGTTTTGACCTGTGAGCTTCATACATGTATTGTAGATATACAAACATAAAAATTTTAGAGTAGATTTTTCAGTAAAACTTAGCCTTGTCTTGCTGCTAAAGAAGACTGCCTCGGTGATGAGATAGACAGCACAAATGTCTTAGAGATTTCTTTACCCTGCAGCACAGGGCAAGATTTTTCCAAGTCATTACTTGACTCTATCTCTAGAAATGATCTCTTTTGCAGGCTGGTAAGTATTCCAACCACTTCAAATTTGCCCTGTGATATTTTCCTCACTCTCTTTCAAAAAATAAAAAGCAGTGGTCAGATCTCTTGACTATTCATTTAATTTTGCTAGCAATGCTTCCTTCTTTAAACATGACTGTTATAGCTAGAATCAATTGTAGCTTGTGATTTTTTTTTCCTTTTTTTTTTTTTTTTTTTTTTGAGGTAGGGTCTTGCTATGTAGTGCAGGCTGGCCTTGAACTCACTTTGTAGCCCCCATTGGCCTCAAATTTGCAACAATACTCCTGCTTCAGCCTCCCGAGTGCTGGGATTACAGGTGTGAACTGCCACACCCAGCAGCTTGTGCTTTTAGAAATATACAGTGGAGTTAAGAGTGAGTTTCTGGGAAACAGAGGGGCACGAGTCGGTATGGGTGGCCAGTCTGACCCGACCAATCTTCTGGTCACTCTCCAGATAGCAGCCACCTGCTCTGTAGCAGGTCACCTTGGGGGACACCTTGAGAGAATATAGAAGCCAAGTAGAGATTAAAAAGGATGCCTTTTTTTTCCCCTCTTGTTGCAGATGGAAAACTCAATGTCAAATTCTCTTATT
>NW_004957532.1:0-1404 GCF_000276665.1 Chinchilla lanigera
AAGGAGAAAGTGTGTATGTATGTATATACAGGATAGTTAACATAGGTGTTCTATTGTCTTCTATTTCTTTGCTGAAAGAAACTGCCAATGAGTCCTTGGTTGATCAGTATTGCATGTCTCTGTCTGTTTTCATGAGAAAACACTTTGAAGATATCAATATGTCATACAACAAGCATTGTTAATTCCCTACCACTTTGTTTGTAACTCTGTATTGTCTGTACTGTTGTTTTGCTATTGTGTAAAATGTTGTCTGTCTGTTAATGTTTTCTTCCTTGTATTTTTAAAATAAAAAAGTCTTCTTTAGAGTGTTGACCAATTCTTTCATTATTGTTGTAATTTCATTTTTTAGGTGAGATCATTTCCGAGATTTCAGGTGTATTACTTCCAAATTATCCCTTGTCAATGTCTCCTGGACTTGTTCTGGCTGAGGTTGAGTTCTGAGAGGGCATTTGTCTCCATCTTGTCCTTTTCAATGCTAGAGGTGGAGCACTGAGCCTCACCATTCCCAAGCAGGTCCCTGAAGGACACTAGCATCCCTAGTTTTTCTTTGTTTCAGACTTGTCCCTTTATGGTGGCAGTAGGCAGGCCACCTGGTCTAGCATTTCCAGGCAGCTGATGGAATGTAGCTGGATCTCAGGGGGCTCCGACATTACCTTGATGGCTTTGTAATGGGGGCCACTGAGTGTGGGTTCTCAGGCAGCTGATGGAGAGTGTGTGGCTCAAACATGTACCGAAACCCTCAGTGCTGGCAGAAGTTGAGCCACTGGGTCCAGAGTCCCCAGGCAGCTGATGCAGCATGTCCATGTGGCTGGCCCACAAAAATCTACATCCCTGCAGCCATGGCCACTTTGTTCATGGGGCCACTAAGCAATGACAGGGGTGGTTGAGAAAGAGGTTGGCCACTACTCAGAGAGTGGGTCATCTTGTCCACCTTGGTGCTAAAGTTCACTTCTGCTGAGGTGACCTTCTGGGAAATGTTTACATGGGAAATAAATATTTTTATACTCTCTGGTCTCTCCTTATACCACTTCCCCAAATATCTGTGTCACTAATTTTCTAGTTATTTTCCTTCCAAGTTCTTGACCTTCTGGCAGACCACTGGCTACAGCCCATGAATCAATATACAGCCACACATTTGGCCATTTTTCCTTCCAGGCAAACTGCCAGGTACGCTGCTTGAAGTTCTGCCCACTGAGATCATTTCCCTTCAGCACTGACATTCATGGATGTCTCAGAAAAGGGCTATTATAGCGGCAGGGCTCCTGGGTCCGAGTGTGGGCCGGACTCATACCACCGCGATTCCCAGCCGAAAAGCGGGCAAAGAGCCAGGTAGGCCGCACCCAATCCCGGAGGCCAGGACGCGAGAACAAAGACCCCGGTGACACTGCAGACTGAGTTTCTAGG
>NW_004957533.1:0-1398 GCF_000276665.1 Chinchilla lanigera
CCCAGCAGATCTGTGAAACAGGCCTGCATGGGACGTTGTCATGGGCTCTGGGCCTCCAGTTGGATTTGTGGAAGGCACTGTTATGAGCTCTGGGTATTCAACTGGACTCATGTAGGACATTGTTGTGGGATCCAGACCCTCAGCTGGATTCCTTGGTCTTAGTGTGTGGACAGACTTCCTGCACTCTTTTGTATACTGTTCTTTGAGTGACTATTATAAATAATCATATGAAATATATGTCCTGTATTATATTGTTCCCCCTGCAAAATAAGCCCAAAACCAACACAACTACTTTTTAAACTGGTACACAAACATAAAAAACTGTATATATTATTATGGTGTCAGTGTTTCCATAAAGTAGTGTTTTAATCAGGTTAAACGTATTTAATATCCTCATACATGTATAATTCATTCATACTAAAAACTTTCAAAATCTTTTCTTCTAGATTTTTGAACTGCATAGTATAGTCACATTATCTGTATCATGCTGCTGCTGTAGAATAACACACGAAAGCTACTTGCTGCTAACTACAATTTATCATTCACTGATCAATATTTCCCCAGCTCTTCCTCCTCTCTTTTCTCCCTGACCTCTGGCAACCACTGCTTCTCGTTTTTAGAGTCCACGTATAAGATCACATAGTGCTTGTCTTTCTATGCCTGGCTTATTTTGCTTGACATAATTCTATGTTGTGGTAAATGATGAAACTTCCTGTTTTTATAGCAATAACATTTTCTTGGATCTATGTGCCATGCTTTCTTTATCTAGTCATCAGTTCATGAGCACTTAGTTTGCTTTTATTTTTTGGTGATTGCAACTAATATTGCAATGAACATGGTCTTGCAGTTGTCTCACTGACATACTGATTTCTCTGGTTACATGTTCAGGAGGGGTATTGCTGTTTCATATCGTTGTGCTAGTTTTAAGTTTTGAGGAGCCTCTGTACTTTTTTTCCATAATGGCTGTATTAATTACATTTCTCCCACCAATGGGCAAGGGATTCCTTCTCCATACACTTGTCAGCACTTGTTATAATTATTTTCTTTTTCTTAGTAGTACTGGGGAATGAACCAGGGGTGTGCACACTGAGCAATATTCCCCAGCCCTTTTCTTATTTTTTTAAAATTTGAGATAGTTCTCACCAAGTAACTAAGCAGTCAAAGCTGGGATTGAACTTGTGGTCCTTCTGCCTAAACCTGCCAGAGTCTTTTTGATAACTATTCTTACTGGGGTAAGGTAATATCTGCTAATGATTTCAGTTTTCATTTTCTTGATAACCACTGATGTTAAATGTTTTTGTCACATACCTACTAGTCATTTGTGTGTCTTCTTTAGAGAAATGACTGCTTAGGCTTATTGGTATTTTTAAACCAAGTAGTTTTTTTTTTTTTTTTTTT
>NW_004957534.1:0-1363 GCF_000276665.1 Chinchilla lanigera
CTGAATTCCTGGCCATCCTCCTGCCTCAGACTCCTGAGTGCTAGGATTACAGGTGTGCACACCACACCCAGCTGTCTTTGTGTATTTAATAATTTCCTTATTGATGGATGTTTAGAGTATATTCAGGTTTTTTTCCCCATTGTAAAAAAATTGGTACATTGGTGTATATAATGATTTTATTCCTCATGGGCAGTTGGTACACGTACATAACATGGTAGAACTTAATTCCTTGTCTCATGCCCTTTCTTCCCTCTCCCCTCCCTCCATCTCTTGATCTCCTTCCCTTTGAGAAAGAGCTATCTCCTTTCTTCTTCTTATCTATCTTTAATTTTCCTCTGCATTTATGCTTTGGGTTTCTCATATAAGAGCAACCATGAGATAATCAACTTGTGTCTAACTTGTTTCACTTAACTTTACGATTGATTTCAGGGTGCATCCATTTTTCTATGAATGACTCAAACTTCTGTCTTTATGGCAGAGTAGTATTCCACTGTGTGTAAATACCCCATATTCTTTGTCCATTCCTCTGTTGATGAAATAGAGACCACTTCCAAGGTTTAGCTCTTACGAATTGTGCTGCTACCAACATGAGTATGCATGTATCACTGTAATGTGATGCCTTTAAGTCTTTTTGGAAAATACCTAGAAGGGTAAGAGCTGGGTCAGGTGGAATTTCCAGTTGCACTTTTGTGAGGCATCTCCATACTGATTTCTATAGTGGTTGTACTAGTTTACATTTCTACCACCAATATAGAAGGGTTTCTCTTTTCCCTGTAGCCTTGCCAGCATTTCTTGTTGTTTGACTTCCTAGTGATAACTGTTCTTTATGGAATAAGATGGAATTTTATTAATTTGTAATTTTTTAGTGGCCAGAGATATTGAGCTTTTTTTCATGCATTTATTGGCCATTTGTATGTCTCTTGTGAGACATGTCTATTCATTTTAGTTGCCCATTTTTTGGTTAAGTCTCTTATTCGGGGGGTCTCTCCAGTTTTCTTGCTACCTGTATCACGCAGTGAACATCCCTGTCGTGCTTCTCTGTGAACGTGGGCAAGTATTTCTGTAGAACAGATAGTTAGAAAACGGATTGTTGGCGTGAAGAATGTCTCAGATAGGAAACTTTATTTTCTCAGAAAAGACACTGTCCCAGTGCACTCCAGGCAGCAGGACCTGATAGTGCTCATTTCCTCACCCTTTTCCCCACTGCTTGTCCTTCATATTTCTGAGGTTGTTTTATTCAGAAATAACCTTTTCATTTTCCAGAAATCTCAGTGAAAATTACATCACTGAACTACATAAGGATTCCTTTGAAGGCCTGCTGTCCCTGCAGTATTTGTAAGTTATTTAATCATATTTATTTGTG
>NW_004957535.1:0-1403 GCF_000276665.1 Chinchilla lanigera
ACAAGTCCCCAAGGGGCAGGAGGACCCCGGGAGCCCAAGGATGGGCCACACCAGGGACTACAGAGGAGGCTGGGGCTGCAGCGCTACTGGGACCCTCCAGGTGTGTTCCAAGGAGCTGAATGGCTGGGTGCTGTCTTAGCTGGCACTGCCCTCTGCGTCTGTCACCTGTGGCTTTCTAGGGGCCAGGATGGAGCCCCGTGGACTGCGTGGCCCCTCGCTGCCCTGTCCAGCACAGACTCTGAGGTCTGCTGGCGCTGCCCACTGCCCACGTGGCCGGGGAGATGCGTCCACCTGCTTGCCCTGCACGTGCCGCTTCCCGAGAAGTTGCTGCCAAGCCCAGCACCGCGCTCCAGACGCTGATGCCTCTCCTTGCCCACAGGGGCAGCCTCCCCGCAGCCTCCCCGCCTGACTCTGCCCCCTCACAAAGCTTTCTTTCTTGCGCGCTCCATGTTCCAGGAATTAATGTATGCAAACCACCATAGAGGCGTCCTGTTCTGTCCCCGCCCGCTGTCCCAGCCCAGCTCGCTGTCAAGGGAGTAACTGGGGAGAAGTCCCCAACCGCGTCTAGACGGGCAGAGCCGCTCCCCGCACACGCCCGCTGTGACAGCGAACCCAGCGCTGCCCGGCCCTGGCGGCCCCAGAGCCTTCATTACCGCGAGTCCGGGGCCAGCCTCGATCCCCCTCCCCACCCCACCAGGCCGAGCGACAGCCCCGTCAGTCACAGAGCTGCTCCAGGACCTGACCTGGCCCCCTGACCTGGCCCCCTGACCTGGCTCCCACTGGCCACACGCTGGCCCACACGCACCACCCACGGCCTGGGGAACCCCAGGTCCTGAGACTGTGTGCCCCCCTTCCATGCCCACCTGCACCCTACTCACCCGCCTCGCCCTCAGCCTTGGGGACAAACACAAGGACGCCCTGCGGAGTCTCTGGTGTGTTAGGTAGGCCTCCCCCATTCTCGTGTAGGAATAAGGCCGGCGCCCCCAGTCCTCTGCTCTGAGCGGACTCTAGGGATGCTGCGTGCCAAGCCCCCAACGGCCCCCTTGTCTCTCCTGTTTATCCCACCACAACCGGTGGGCTCTTCCCCGGGCCCTGAGACCAGGACGAAGCCCACCAGCCAGCATCACCACGTCCCTCACCGCCCTAGAGGTCCCGGGGTCCCAGCAATAGGAAGAAGCAGATGGGAAGGTGACCCTAACCCCCAGATGCCAGAGTCTGCGGGGATTTTAGCAACTGGTTCAACGAGCCCAGGGTCTTGGGCTGCACGAGCCACCCCATGTGAGTGAGGCCACTGAACGCGAACAGTGGACCACGTGCCCCCGACTCAGCCTCCTCCCCCTGGGCCCCGTGCCCCGCTCTCCACCCCGAGCACCCTGCTTGGCACCGGGGTGCAGGACACAGGT
>NW_004957536.1:0-1391 GCF_000276665.1 Chinchilla lanigera
TAGTCAACAGCAAGGGAGGCTGAAACCCTTGTGCTCTTCTCAGCAGATGACATTCGGTCTGAAGTATGGCAGACAAAGTATAAAGAAAAACTGTGCTCTGATGAGTTGTTCTGATTTCTCTCTCCTGCTCTGGAATGCATGGATCATAAAGGTTTCTTGCTTCTGTCAATGACCAATGATTAAAACTCCAACCTCTGAGATCTGACAGAGAAAAGAATAGATCTCATATCTGGTTCAGATGAACAAAGGGACAGATTGCATCCCTGGGTTACACCTGGAGTGCTGGAGTTGTCTACCCGGGATCCTTGCATTTAAACTGAGGCTGATCCTGTCATCCAGAGGCATCTTTGTAACTATACCTGTTGGATGTCATCTGCTTGTTAAAACAGTGAATAGGGCCACAACTGTACTCCTGCGATTTCAGACAACATCCTGTGGAAACAATTCCTGGCCTTAGAGGATGGCTGCCCAAAACAAGGCAGGACCTCTCGCAGAAGACTCAGTGTGTGAGGTCCCCCTAGAGCAGTGTGGGAACAGTCAGTTGGTTTCATTGCCTTATCAGGAAAGCGGGCCCTATTTACCTTTCCCAGGAGTAAAGCTAAGAATATAAATGCACTGAGCAAGATCTGCAGACCTTTCCTGTATATTTTGAGACAGAGTCTCCCTGAATTGCATGGGCTGCTTCCTTTTTGGTTTCCTCCTGCATCACCAGCAAGAGCAAGGCTTTCTGTTAATGGTAAAACAATGGTAATGTAAATGTCCTCAGGATATGATATCTTGTATTTTGAATTGTCCATCCCTGGCTGCAAGGGCAAGATCAATACACACTACATATCACCTTGGTTGATGGAAAGGAGCAGACATGAGCTGCAGGGAAGTTAGCCACTTGTTCTGTGTTGTAAAATATTTATATAGTATTCTGCAGTGTATGACATTCCATGAATGACATCAGATATTCCAGATATAAAGTAGACAGAATTTTAGATGATGCCACCCAACTGGTGAGTCATTTATGTGTCTAAGCATAATTAAGACTAGAGCAAGCTATATTACGTTCTGCACGATGGGTATTTAATTCATTGCTCACTTATTTTTCATGTTACCACAGGTGATCACAAGAAATTGAACAGTGTTTATATTTCAAAACACTGCATAAAATATTTCATTCCTAAAAAGATATGCAAAATACATTTGGAGGAGACTACATGTTCCTCATGCTCACAACTTGGCTAGGCCTATGTGTTTAAACATTTGGCACATTTCTCAAACATCAAACCATGGTCCTGAGGGACCCTGAAAAAAGGAATTATATAAATTTATACCTAAATTTGATAAAATAGAAAACACTGTGAATCATAAAGTTTAACATTTCCTCTTTTTTGAAACTATTT
>NW_004957537.1:0-1364 GCF_000276665.1 Chinchilla lanigera
CAGGGTGCTGGGCCAGCAGAGGCAGGGAGGGGGCAAGGCTGGGCACAGTGGCTCTGCCCAAGCGGCTTCCATCTGAGTGCCACGCAGTCCAGCTCTTCCGTCTGCTCCCGAGGACCCTGTGCAGTGGCTTCCCCTGTCTAAGCCTGGCCATGGCCTCTCCCCTAGGCTGGCACCCGTGCTCCTGGGGCTGGGGTGAGGACTGAGTGCCATGGGCAGCACAGCAGGGGCCTGGCCAGAGGACCTGCCTTGGGGCACCTGCTAGCGCCAGTGGGGTCTTCTAAGTAGAGGAGGGCAGGGGAGAGCCCAGGCCTGTGTACGGGGTCTCTGTGTCCCTCCTGGCTGCCAAGAACCATACCATGCAGGGGGAGGCACCATTGCCCCCGGCGCAGATCATCTCCTCAGCCACTTTGTCACCCCAGTAGTTTTTGCACTCATATTTGGACACGAGGGGCAGCGCTGCCTGCTGCAGCTTGCCGGGATACTCAGGGGCTGCAGGGACACAAGGGGTGGGTGAGAGCCCTTCCCTCCACCCAGACCATGTCTGCCCTCTCCAGACCCTGGAGTGCTGCCCCTGCTGGGTACCCACATGAGGGCACAGGCAGCTGCTGAGGGCTCCTGTCCAGGGCTCTCTTGAGGAGCTTTCTGTGAGGCATACCTCTAGTACCCTCAGTTTATTTGTGTGTGGTAGATTTTTAACTTTTTCTTTGTTCTTAGTTCCAAAATAATAACTGTATGCTTTATAGATTTTTTTTTGAATTTGTGAGACAGGGTCTTGCTATGTGGTTCAGGCCGGACTGGAAGTCACTATGTAGCCCAGGCAGGCCTTGATCTCCCAGCAATACTCCTGCCTCAGCCTCCACAGTGCTGGGGACACAGGCATGTGCCACCAGGACAGGCTACTTCATAGATTTTTAATTTTAGAAAACCGTTGGTGTCCACGTAGCGATTCCTGCTACCCAGGCAGCTCCCAGTGACCGCTCCTGCTGTGGGAAGGCCGAGTCACACTCACGGTAGTAATGTGTCATGCCCCATCCAGTCATGACACACTTGGTCCCAGGAGGGAAGCCGTCATTCTTCCAGGGCAGGCACACGGGGGACACGGTATCGGTGATCTGGGCGGGCTCAGCCAGCTTTATCAGGGTGATGTCGTTGTGTAACGGATCAAGGCTGAAGGTGGGGTGCGTGATGACCTGAGGGTGACAACCACAAAGTCAGTGAGGCCCTGGAGCAGCCTGTGACTCATCTCTGAGGGACAGGTGCCTGTCCTCTGGCCAGGTACCTCTTCGATGTCCAGGTACTGCTCGGTCCCATCATCAGAGTTCAGGTCGTACTCCCCAAGCACCACCCGATGAGACGTCCTAGGC
>NW_004957538.1:0-1341 GCF_000276665.1 Chinchilla lanigera
TGTGAGTCTGATTTATTTCACTTATGAGTATGGTTTTGAGCTGCACCCATTTCCTATAAAAGTTTCCAGTCCATCCTTCTTTATAGCTGAGTAGTAGTACTCCATTGTATAAAAAGACCACATCTTTTCTATCCATTCCTCAGTCAGTGGGCATTTGGGTTGTTTCCAAGATCTAGCTATTACAAACTGTGCTGTTATAAACATGGGTGCACATATATCACTATGGTATAATGTTTTTAATTCTTCAGGGGAATAGCTGGGTCAAATGTGACCTCTGATCCTAGTTTTTTAAGGAATCCCCAGACTGATTTGCACAGTGGTTGCACCATTCTATATGCCCACCAGCAGTGGAGAAGGGTTCTTTTTCCCCTACAGACTCACCAGCATTTGTTATTGGTTGATTTCTTGATGATAGCCATTACTTCTGGGGTGAGATGGAATCTCAGTGTTGTTGAATTTTCATTTCTCAAGTGACCAGTGATGTTGAACATGTTTTCATATATTTATTTGCCATTTGTATTTCTTCTGAGAAATGTGTATTCATCTCAGATGTCCATTTTTGTTGTTTTTAAAGACAATTCTTTGAGTTTTAATTATGGAGCTAAAAATTATGTGAACATTTTAGCAAGATATCACTTTTGATTGTAAATAACCTATTTGCTGGGAATCCTAGTATGTTCATTTGTTAATAAGGTTTCTTTCTTCTTTGTTTTTTTCTGTTGTTGCTTTTGCTATTTTTTATTTTATGGAAGAAAGGTGAAACAAAATTTATAACAAGATGATAAGAGAATAACAATAGTTAATACATTGCATATTATATATGAAAGTAGTTACTCAGAGTACAAGATATGGGCATAAAAAGTATCCAACCTATATTAGTGCAAACCTTCCTTTTCTATGAACTAAGAGACACTAATAGTATAACTAACTTTCATTTTTTCTCTTTTCTCTTCCTTTCTTTCCCCTTTCCCCCATTCTAGTTCCTTTTTCCTTTATGACAATTCTTCCCATTTCATTATATCTATTGTACATTTTAGCCCTTATTTATTCTTTCAGTTTCTCACACCAAGGAGACAATACGATATCTACACGTGAGTCTGATTTATTTCACTAATGAGTAGGGTCTCAAGTTGCATGCATTTACTTATAAAAATCTCAAGTTTGTCCTTCTTTATGGTTGAGCGGTTCTTCATTGTATAAAAATACCATATCTGAGCCCCCCGCGCCTTGCGCCCAGGCAGCGAGTTCTCCGGGAGCTGCAGCGCTCCTGGGTCCGAGTGTGGGCCGGACTCATAACACCGCGATTCCCAGCCGAAAAGCCCACACAGAGACAGGTAGGCC
>NW_004957539.1:0-1372 GCF_000276665.1 Chinchilla lanigera
CTGCTGCCATGAACTAGTGCCCTCTGCCATGTACCACCCTGCCTTGGAGCCAGGTAATTATAGATTGAAACCTCTACAAAGTGTAAGCCAAATAAACCTTTCCTTCCTTAATTCTGGGCATCAGGTATTTTGTCTCAGCAACAAGAGAAAAGTAAACAAGATAGGGCCATAGTATGTTAACCCTGCATATGAATCAGGATGCAAAAATTCTAAACAAAATTTAGCAATTTGAATTCACCAAAATGTTATTTTTTTTTTCTGGTACCGGGAATTGAACTCATGACCTTGCGCTTGCCAGGCAGGTGCTGTTCCGCTGAGCTAAATCCCCAGCCCCTCACCACAATGTTCAAAAAAAGATAATACATCATGACCAGGTGAGATTTATCCCAGAAATACAGGTTTAGCTTTTAAAAATGAAAGTAAAATAACAACGAGTCAAAATCAATGAATCAAATTAAAAATAATATAAGATCATCTCAATATATGCAACAAAAGTTTCTGACAAAATCCAATTTTCATTACTAGTAAGAATTTTTAGCAAATAAGGAACAAAAGGGAACTTTCTAAACCTGATTGTGTTTGTTAGTTTTTCATCACCGTGAAAAATACCCAAGAAAAGCTCTTCAGAGGAAGAAAGGTTAAGTCCATGGCCAGCTGGGGGTCATGGCAGGGAGCCATGGCAGAGGAGAATGGTCACCTCATGAAGCTAGGAAGCAGAGAATAAAAGGGCCAGAATGAAAAGAGCCGGGGACAAGATGCACCCTAAAGGCATGCCCCCAGGGACAGCCTCACCCAAGGAGCCCTGTTTCCAATAAACTCATTTGGCTAAGAACTCATGAATGGATTAACCCATTGATGAAGTTAGTCCAGTCAACTCTCTAGTTGACCTCTTTTGACCATTGCTGTGCTGTTATGGTTTGTGTCTGTGTGTCCCCCAAAGCCTCATGCTGTCATGGGGCAGGCTATTAGAGTTTGATTGATTATGGACGTGAGAGCTACACCCACCCTGGGGTGGATAGTTTGCATATGTAAGGGAGAGGAAGAGGTTGCTTGAGGCCATTCCTCCTTGGTGTGCTTGTTGCTTTTGCTGTGTTTTGCTGCCATGAGCTGTAGCCCTCTGTCATGTGCCACACTGCCTTGTAACCTGCCAAGTATGGACTAAAACCTCCACAAACTATAAGTGAAATAAACCTTTCCTTCCTTAATTTTGGGCATCAGGTATTTTGTTCCAGCAACGAGAGAAAAGTAACCAAGACATGTGCCAAGGACCAAGCACTCAATACACAAGTCTTGGGCAACTTTTCATATTTAAGCCAGAATACTGGTAAAGAGCACATAAATGTGTATAGCTAAGTGTAGTGGATTGACAACT
>NW_004957540.1:0-1399 GCF_000276665.1 Chinchilla lanigera
AGGCCTGGCACGAGAAGGGCCGCTCGCCCGTGTGCACGCGCCGGTGCGTCACCAGGTGCTCCAGGCGCCGGAACGCCTTTCCGCAGTCGCCGCACGCGTGGGGCCTGCGCTCGCGACCAGGGTGAAGGCCACGCGCGCCCTCTGCGCCCCCGTGATCCTTGCTTCTGGCGTGGATGCGCAGGTGACGTTTCAGGCTGGAGCGGCGCTGGAAGGTCTGCCCGCAGTGGGTACACAGGACGACGGCCACCTCGGCCACTTTGGCTTCGGCCACTTGGGCCTCGGCCTCCGGGGTGGCCGTGGGCTTCGGGACCTGGGCGTGCGACAGGAGGTGCTGCACCAGGCTGGAGCGGCGCTGGAAGCCGCGGCCGCACTCTGCGCACAGGAAGGCGGGCTCCGAGGAGTGCGTGAGCAGGTGCTTGGCCAGGTGCGAGCTCTGGCGGAAGCGGTGGCTGCAGAGGTGGCAGGCGTGAGGGCGCTCGTCCGTGTGCGTGCGCATGTGCAGTTTGAGGATGGAGCTCCGCCCGAAGCTCTTCCCGCAGCACAGGCACAGGAAGGAGCGCGAGCCCGGGTGCGAGTTCAGCTGGTGCTTCTTCAGGCGGGAGAGCTGCGGGAAGTTCACCCCGCACTCTGTGCAGATAAACTGTGTTTTGGCCTCTGACTCAGAGGTACCCTCTGCCACTGTAACCTCCAAAACTTCACTGCTGCCAAGGGGGGTCCCTCCTCCACCAGCGCTCTTTGTCTCATGCCCCACTGTCTGAGCAAAAGGCTGTCCTGCTAACTCAGGGATGTCTGCCTGGGACTCTGCTGAGATGGCACTTGGCCATGCAGCCTCTTTGGGCTCTTCCAGTTTAAATTCCTCCTTGTCTGGAGTTCTGCTTTCAAATCCTGAGAAAGATGCAAACACCAACGTGTCAGACCTCTCCTGAGGGGCTCTGGGAATCTCCAGAACGGGCCGCGCCAAGGAGTGTTAGAAACCCTAGGTCTTCCAAAGATGGTCAGTAGGCAGAGGCTGGAGCAGGGGATGGGGTGGTGGTGGTGGTGTCAAATGAAAAGGTCTTTTCTTTACCACTTTTTTTTTTTTTTAAGGTACCGGGAATCAAACTCACGACCTCATGCTTGCCAGGCAGGCACTGTGCCTTGGAGCTATGTCCCCGGCCCCTCTTTACCACTTTTTAAACAATTTTCAGCCGGGCGTGGTGGCGCACGCCTGTAGTCCCAGAACCCAGGAGGCTGAGACAGGAGGATCGTTGCGAGTTCAAGACCACCCTGGGCTACAAAGTGAGCACAAGGCCAGCCTGAACTGCGTAGTGAGACCCTGTCTCAAAAAGACAAAAATAAATAAATAAATAAATAAAAATTAAAAAAAAATTTTTTTTCAGAAGAATTTTTTTCAGTAAAA
>NW_004957541.1:0-1399 GCF_000276665.1 Chinchilla lanigera
TTGGCTTCAGAGTGCACTGAATGGCTCTTCAAGAATGTAGCTTTCTGAGCACACTGTAGGACAGTGCTGGGCACATCAGGAGCATCCAGGTGTTGGCAAAATTCTGGCTCCAGGCTGTGACCTTGAAGCTCAGAGGTGAAGGAGTTCATGATTTCTTTCTGGTTAAAAAGGAAGTGGTGAAACAGCTTTGTTCTCCTACCACAAGGAGGCGCTATGAAGATCGCAGTAGAGGTGGGCCTTTGTTTCCTTGGTCCACAGCGTTCTCACGACTAGAGATACATCCAGGATGAGCCCGAAGGGCCACCAGAGGCTCCAGCTTCTGTGGGACCCTGTCATGGAGGAGTGGCACCATCGGGATGGTGGTGTCTCAGGTTCTCTGCCTGGTGCTGGAGCCACTCTACGGGCGGCCACCATGTCTCTTCAGGGTACGGAAGGCCTGAGGGTCCTTTGACCAGATGTCAGGGTGGAAGCACAGTCGTCGTCCCAGTGACACTTCCGGAACTAATGAGCACTGTGTTTTCGTTCCCGTCTTTAATCAGAGGGGTTTCAAGTGTCTGATTTGTTTTTTTTATAAATCTAAGAAAAGATTTAGCATCAAAATTACAAGTATTAAATTTGAATATATGTTATTTTGGAATAATTTAGATTTACAGAAAAGTTGCTAAGATAATACAGTTGCTGAGATATACACCCAGCTTTCCCTGATGCTGACCTTTAAATGGCCCCGTGGGTGAACATTGGTTTATTACTCTCACTAGTGCCCGAGTTTGGATTCAGCCCGGTCTCTCCTACTGTCTTGTTCCTGTCTTGGCATACAGTGGGGGTACCATACTGTGTTTTAGAGATTACTGATTTCTAGAACAATGCAGAATTATATTTCCTAAACAAACTAAACCATACACAACCAAAAAAGGAAGAAAGAAACAAAGCAAAAGTTCCCTATGCCCTATTAAGTTTGGCCTTGTGGACCACAGTTTTTCATTATGGTACCTGTTAGTCAGTGAAGTAATTACAGTTTAAATAAATGAAAATCAAACATGACTAACATGCAGTTCCTCAGTCACACTGATCACATTCCACTTGCTCAGTAGCATACATTGCTGGTGGGTACATGTCCCAGGCAGCACGGAGACCAGACCCTTCCATAGGCCCCTGACTTACATTGTTCTAGGTGTGTTTCTAGGTTTACATACATGTGTTTAACATTTTACATAATGTTTATGTAGTATTGACCACTGCATGACATCCAGAAATATCACCTAGAGTGTTCTGGAGGTGATCCCACAGGGTGTATTCTGAGTCGCCTCACCCACTCTGGCTGTTGTGGTGTGTGGGTGTATCTCTGTATAAATGAATCATCCCCCTTTCAATGACACTTAGGTTAGTTCCAGTTTCTATT
>NW_004957542.1:0-1335 GCF_000276665.1 Chinchilla lanigera
AAAGTTAAAGGATGGAAAACAATACTCCATGTGATAGGAACTCAGAAAAAGGCAGGAGTAGCTGTTGTATTTTCAGACAAAGTAGATTTCAAGCCAACACTGATTAAGAGAGATAAAGTAGATCACTACATCCTTGTAAAATGAACAACTCAAGAAGAAGAGATAGCAATCATAAATATGTATGCACCAAATACAGGAGCACCCAAGTATATAAAACAAATTAATAGACATGAAAAATCAAATAAGCACTAATATAAATGTAATGGGAGTGTTGGGGATACAGCTCAGTGGCACAAGCACCTGCCTGACAAGCACAAGGTCCTGAGTTCAATTACCGCTACCAAAAAAAAAAAAGAAAAAAGCAAATGTAATGGGAGACCTCAGTACCCCACCATCACAAATAGATCAACTAGACCCCCCCAAAAAAAAAATCAACAAAGGAATATCAGAACTGAACCAAACTTTTCAACAAGTGGATAGTAGACATGTACAGAGTGTTCTATCCCACAACAACAGAACACACATCCTTCTCAGGTGCACATGGGACATTCTCCAAAATAGACCACATAGTAGCTCACAGGACATGCTTAAGTAAATATAAAGGAATTGAAATTATCCTGTGCATATTATAAGACCACAGTACAATGAAATTGGAAATCAATGGCAAAAGAAACCACAAAAATTTCATAAACACATGGAAATTAAGCAGCACTCCCCTGAACAACCAATGCATCATAGATAAAATTAAGGAAGAAATTAGACAGGTTCTACAATTAAACAATAATGCCAACACAACATACTGGAACTTATGGGACACAATGAAAGCAGTCCTCTGAGGTAAATTTATGGCAGTGAATTCCCATATTAGGAAAAGAGTGAACTCAAATAAATAACCTCATGTTGAGCCTCAAGCTCTTAGAAAAAAAAGAGCAAGTCAAGCCCAAATTTCATGTGAGGGAGGAAATTATAAAGATCAGAGCAGGGGCTGGGGATTTAGCTCAGCGGCAAAGCGCCTGCCTGGCAAGTGCAAGGTTGTGAGTTCGGTTCCAGGTACCGGAGAAAAACCAAAAAACAAAAACAAACAAAAAAAAAAGGATCAGAGCAGAAATTAATGCAATGAAGACTAAGAAAACAATACAAAGAATCAATGAATTGAAGAATTGGTTCTTGGGAAGATTAAATAAAATAGACAAACCCTTAGCCAACCTTATCAAAAAAAAAAAAAAAAAAAGGAAACAAAAGACTCCATGCAATTAGGGATAAAAAGGGTGTGGCCAGGTGTGGTGGTGCAGGCATGTAATCCTAGCACTTGAGAGGCTGAGGCAGGAGGATTGC
>NW_004957543.1:0-1397 GCF_000276665.1 Chinchilla lanigera
ATGAGAAAGGTGTTGTGTATACAGTTAAAATCATAGAGGAATTAGCAGTGGGATTAACACCTTAATATATTTAAAGTAGAGAAAGTATCACAAGAAGAACCAATTTTCCTGACATGAACACTCACTGCAGCTCCAGTTGACCCCCTTTCCTCACACACCCTGCCTCTCCAAGAAAGCTGAAAATACTCACCTGACTCATTCTTGGTGCCAAGATGGTGGACTCAGTGTGTAGACCTGGGCAGCCTGTGTGGGTGTGGGAGGGAGGCAGCCAGACCTTAAGATCAAGCTTTGTGATTCAGTGACCTCACTCCCCAGAGAATGCATTATCACCTCAACTTTAGAGACAACAGCAATGCAAGCCTGAAGACCCCACAGGAATTGTGAAACTTTCTCCCAGTTGCTAATTTCCATGTTCAGAAGAGAGTAGCAATCATCTCCACTGAAACTCTCCCTGTCCCTCCCTCTCCTCCATACTTCTGATTCTCTAGTGACAGCTCTCCACTCTCACCTACTATGACGTCAACTTTTTAGATTCCCCATATAGTTCCTGTCTTTGTGTAATTCCCTTATGCCACTTAGAAGAACGATCTTTATTTCCATCTCTATGATTGTGAATGATAGGATTTTACTTTCTTATGGTTGGATAGTGTTGTGGTCACAGTTTGCAAGGGAAACAATTTAATACAGTACACACAATTTATAGGATTACTTTATAATAGTTCCCCAAAGAGTCAAACACAAAATAGTGCAGGAAATCTGTCTACACACTAAAGATGCAAAGAATATAGCTTAGGGCCTGGATTCCACAGCAATGTTCTGCACGAGTCTAGCTGAAGATGTAGAATCCATGGCAATGTCCCCCACAAGTCTAACTGGAGGCCAAGAGCCAATGACAATGTCTCATCCAAATCTGTTTCACAGATCTGTGGTGGATAGTAGAAATTCTGTGCCAGTGGCATGAAGGATCTGTGCCAGCAGGCTGAGGCATCTGTACTGTAACCAGGAAGCGACACTCAAAGTAAGGTCGAGAGCCCCCTCCAAAAGAACTGCAGCTATCCTCAGCAACAATGAGATCCCAAGCTTCTCTGACAATGAGAACAGCCAAGTTCATATCAAGAAAACGATCACAACACACCTCTCCAGGAAATTCAGCAGCCTCTCTTCTTCCTCTCCAGTTCTCCTTTTAATGTTGTTGGCAACAATCCTCAGGTGGGCCCTCCACACCCAGCACCATACTGATTCAGTTCAACTGGGTGTTACAAGTTGGATGGCAGTTGTCATTCCACCACAGATAGCATTTTACAGTTCATAAAATGTATATATACACATTTTCTCTGTCCGTAGAGCAAGAGATAGGAAGCTTATTTAGTAATATTTTTTTAGTATTATGAATAAAG
>NW_004957544.1:0-1282 GCF_000276665.1 Chinchilla lanigera
TAATCCCAGTTCTCAGGAGGCTGAGGCAGACCATTGCTGTGAGTTTGAGTTCAGCCTGGGCTACATATTGAGGTCAAGGTTGGACTGAACCACGTGGTGAGACGCTCCCTCACAAAAACAGACAAAATGGTAAAGAGAAAGTAATTTTTTTTTTGAAGGAAAGATTAAGCAAACAATAAAAATGTGAAGAAAGCCCACCTGCCTCTTCCCAGTTACTCTGCTGGGAAGGTGGGGGCGGGGAGGTGAGCCGTGGAACAACTGGGAACTGGAGTCTAATGTCTTAGAAGCCTGCTTAGGCACTAAAGTGTTGAGTCTCTCAAACCCAGGTCTTTAGCATGAAGTCCATTTTGTTCTTATTTCCATTTCATAATGATTCAAGTGTATGTGCGCTTTCACACCTCTCCTTTCTAAACGCCATGGATTTTTTCTTATACTTCAGGGAGGGTACACGCAGTGTGCAGGGCTGTCCTAGCATGTGGGAGGCCTGTGTTCCACTCCCTGCACACAGAATACTGGCTACCTCCTATAGTAACGCAGTGAGGCGGGGCTTACTTGTGCCTCAGTGAACACACATGTAGAGAGATGTGTGCATCTCTGTGTGGCTTCTTTTTTTCCAGTATTGGTGACTGAACACAGAGTTTTTGCACTGAGCTACACCCTTAGCCCTTCTTTTTGATTTATTTTTTGAGACGGGGTGGTGCTGTATAGTTCAGGCTGACTCTGAACTCATTAGGAGCCCAGGCTGGTTTAGAAATGGCAGCCATCCTCAGGCCTCAGTTGCATTCTAGGCTTGCACCACCACACATGGGTACTTGTATTATTTTTAAGAATGGGTCTTTTATACCCACTGAATTGCACAGGCTGAACCTAACCTTGTGACCAACCTGCCTCAGCCACCGAGTGCTGGGATTACAGGTATAGGCCATCGTGGCCAGCTCCTTTTGTTTTGTTCATTGTGTCTTGTGTTTAGAAGTGAGACCTTTCTTTGTTGCACGGGCTAATCCCATGCTCCTGCACGCAAAGCACCTTGGACTGTGGCCTCCAACCACTGCGACCGGAGACAGTGCAGCGGTTTTACCTCTGGAACCGTCAAATGTGGGTGCAGCCAAACATCCCATTACAGGGAACTCTCCCGCCCAGGTCAGGACTGTGTCACTTCCTTTGCTGTCTCACACTCACTCATGCAGCTGCCACACGTTATTAACACTTAATCTGCTTTTGGTGTCAATCAGTGACTGAATCCTCGACTTTCTTTTTTTTTTTTTTTTTTTTTGTTTGTTTT
>NW_004957545.1:0-1397 GCF_000276665.1 Chinchilla lanigera
TGACTTTCTCGGGGCCGTTGGAGGGTGTTGCTTCCAGTGGCAGAAATCAGGAGAAGGAAAAGCTGAACGGCCCAACAGAAGATCCATCCATAACCAAGACAGCTCTGGGGAAGAGGAGGCAGGAGAGAGTCTTCCTGAGGAGAAAGGCTCAGTGGCAGTGCTAGCTTCCTCCTGTACTGCTTCACTGTGATTGGCTCTTAGGAGCAAAAGGAAGCTCTAGAGCCAGTGGGCTGTCCTAGCAGGGAGACCCCTCTCCCCAGGTGCTCACCTTCCTAAATTCAGTCCATCAAGTTACAAACCTGCCTCCTTCTCCTTCCCTTTCTGCTTGTTACCCATCTCGTTAAAGAAGCACAATGTCCTTTCACCTTAATCACTGTAGGTAGCTAGCACCCTAGCCACTCCCTGACCATACTCTACAACACAGTTGCTTGACGTTGCTTGTTTTTTACTGAATCTTTATAGTAAATATAAAATTAGAAGTTCCTAAAAGTGTTTTTCCCCTCTGTACTTAGTAGTTCCCAGGAGTAAAAGCTGAGAATTAGGGGCAGGGTAGAGTACATGAGACACATCATAAGAAAGACAGAGAAGAAGAGAAGGAAAAGGAGAAAGAACTCAAAAATGATTTGGAATGGAGTAAATTTGTGTGTTAGCTTTTGGTCACTGTGACAAACGAGAAAATCAGTTTAAAGGCAGAAAGATTTATTTTGGCTCACAGTTTAGAGGTTTCAGTCCATGGTCAGCTGCGTCCACTGCTATTAGGCCAAGCATCATGGCGGAGCACAGCTGCTCACCTCATGGAGGAAGGGAAGCAGAGAAAGCCAGAGGAAGGGGCTGGGGACAAGATACCTTTCAAGGACATCCCTCCAGTGACTTACTTCTGCTGCCATAGAAGTGACTTACCTCCACCTTCCTAAGATTGCCACCAGCTAAGGACCAAGCCTTCAACACATGAGCCTTTCGTAAACATCTCAAATCCAAACTGTAGCAACAGAACCCTCCCGGGGGCGCCTAGGACAGGCGGCAGCAACAGTTTGTAATGCGGTGTGATGCTGGAAAAAGGGTCTTAGAGTGCGGATGGGGTGGTAGTAATTGATGAGCAACCAAGGCTTTATGCATTTTCAGATTTTCTTTTGGAGAGCAGAATGATCTGTGCAAAGAGCAGACAGAGCAGAAAATCCCTGAGGTGCATGGAGGTCCGCCTCTGGGGTAAGTGTGCTTGGGCCCATAGCAGGTACAAGAATTATCAAGAATGATTTTGCTTTTCTAAAAGATGAATAAATTATTGTAGGTAATTTGTATTTAGGAGTTGGAGCAAGGAAATATAAACGTAGCAGAGCCTGACATAAAAGGCTCTGCTATATAAGAGCTACTCCCTTGGGGTGGCTTTCCTCAAGGAT
>NW_004957546.1:0-1395 GCF_000276665.1 Chinchilla lanigera
GGAGGCAAGTATTATCCTGATACCAAAACAAGAGAAAGACCCAACCAAAAAAGAGAATTACAGGCCAATCTCCCTAATGAATATAGATGCAAAATTCTCAATAACATGTGAGCAAACAAAATACAACAAATCATCGAAAAGATTGTACACCAGGTCTGGGGATTTAGCTTAGAGGCACAGTGCCTGCCCAGCAAGCACAAGGTTGTGAGTTTGATTCTTGGTACTGGAAAAAAACCAAAAAAAAAAAAAAAATTAAAAAAAGATTATACACCATGACCAAGTGGGATTCATTCCAGAAATACAGGGATGGTTCAACATATGCAAATCAATCAATGTAATTCACCATGTCAATAGAGCCAAGACAAAAATCACATGATCATCTCCACTGATGCAGAAAAAGCCTTTGATAAAGTCCAACACTCGTTCATGTTGAAAACACTACGGAAAATAGAAATAGATCGCCTTTCCCAACGGCTAACATGGTACTCAATGGTCAAAAATTGAAAGCTTTTACTTTAAAATCAGGAACAAGAGAAGAATGTCTACTGTCACCACTCCTATTCAATATAGTTCTGGAAGTATTAGCTAGAGCAATTACACAAGAGAGACAAATAAAAGGAATAACGTTAGGAAAGGAAGAGTGAAATTATCATTATTCACAGATGACATGATACTCTACATAGAAGACCCCAAAAACTCCACCAAAGGGCTCATATATTTAATAACCAAGTTCAGAAGTGTACTGGATACAAAGTGAACAACCAAAAATCAATAGCATTTCTGTACACAAGCAACAAACAGACTGAGAGAGAAATTAGGGAATCCATACCTTTCACAATAGCATCTAAAAAGATGAAATACAGAGGAATCATTCTAACAAAAGAAATGAAAGATCTATACAGTGAAAACTATAGTACTCTGAAAAAGAGATCAAAGGGGATATTAGAAAATGGAAAGATATACCTTGCTCATGGATAGGATGCTCCAACATTGTGAAAATGGCCATACTCCCAAAATTGTTGTACATATTCAATGCAATCCCAATTAAAGTACCATTAGTATACCTTGCAGATCTAGAGGAAACATTCCTAAAATTTATCTGGAACCAGAAGAGGCCTAGAATAGCAAAAGCAATCCTAGAAAACAAAGGAAAGGCAGGAGGCATCACAATTCCTGATTTGAAATTATACTACAAAGCTACTGTGATAAAATCAGGATGGTACTGGCAAAAAAACAGACCTGAAAATCAATGGAACAGATTAGAAGATACAGATACAACTACAAACACACTCAGTCATGTTATCTTCAACAAAGGGACCAAACATGTTCACTGGAAGAAACATAGCTTCTTTAGTAAATGGTGCAGGAAAAACAGACTACATATGCTGAAGACTA
>NW_004957547.1:0-1373 GCF_000276665.1 Chinchilla lanigera
TCACACACATCCGTGGGTGGGCAACTGCAGTCGGTGCATGGTGGGCCAATTGTGTCACTGTTTCTCTGTGTCATAATAGATCTCAATTGAGCAGTGGCGGCTGGCCTAAGGGCCGGTGCGCAACAGCGCTCGCCGCCGCATGGCTCCCCATGCGCTGGGGACCCTCCCTCCGGGGGCCTACGAGGCAGGAAGCTAGCTAGCCGGAAGACCGGCGCTCCCTGCCCGTGGCTCCCTGTGCGCCAGAAGCCCTCCTTCCGGGGGCCTATGAGGCCGGGAGTGAGCCGCTGGTCCAAAGACTGGCGCTCCCCGCCTGAGGTTCCCCGTGCGCTGGGGGCCCTCCCTCCGGGAGCCTATGAGGCAGGAAGCTAGCCAGCTGGAAGACCGGCGCTCCCCGCCCATGGCCTGGAATTTGTTTCTTGACCCGTAAATTAAAAACTTGAATATTTAAATCCCTTAGATTTAAAATTTTTTTTTTTTTTTTTTTTTTTTTTGGTACCAGGAATTGAACTCACGACCTCAGGCTTGCCAGGCAAGCACCTATGCTGCTGAGCTATTTCTCCAGCCCAGATTTTAAAAATTTCAAACTGTTTAAGGATATGTGGATTTTTAAAATTGAATTTTTATATTTTGTAATTTTTTTTTTGTACTAGGAATTAAACCCAGGGCTTTTGCACTGAGCTACATCCTCAGCCCCCTCTCCCCTTTTAATAAGCTTTTTGAGACAGAATTTTGCTAAGCCACTAAGTTATTCAGGCCAAGCTCAAACTTACGATCCTCCTGCCTCAGCCTCCCAGAGTGCTAGGATTACAGGCATGTGCTACCATACCTGGCTGTTATATAAAAAACTCACAGTATAGAAGGATACAACTAAGAGAAAAAGCCGACAGCACATATAAAACTCTCATCCTTTAAATATATCTGTAGCTTTGATTTTTAAATTGAGAAGTGTATTCACAAGAGACAATATCCAAAAAAGTGTAAGAAGTTCATTTTCTGATTCTGTTTTCCAACTACTTAGTCTACCCCAGGACAGTCTCACCTCCTCATGTCTGTGTGTCTCCTTTCTGTCTGTCACAGTGATTCTCGAATATCCCATCACATGGACCCTAAGTTGTTCATTCATTTCCTTAAACTTAGGAAGGCCTTTTCAAGTCTTCACTTTGTTTTTCCATTGTAATTTATTTTATTTTCTCTGCTATTTTATTTAGAAAAAATTTAAATGTATGAAAAAGTTGAAAGAAATAACAAACGCATGTGCTCTTCAAGTGGATGTTGCAGTTGTTAACATTTAGCAGTACTTTCTTTTTTGTGTGCTTGGTAATGAACCATTTGATTTTGTGTTTTTTTGTGGGGGTTTTGTGTGTATTTTTTTT
>NW_004957548.1:0-1343 GCF_000276665.1 Chinchilla lanigera
ACCAGCCTGGGCTACAAAGTGAGCTCAAGGCCAGCCTGAGCTGCATATAGAGACCTTGTCTCAAAAAGACCAAAAAAAAAAAAAACCACAACAACAACAACAAAAAAACTTTTAACAGTAATCACTACAGAAAAGATAGTGGGTATTAGGAATGCAGGACGACTGGCCCGAGGCTTTAGGCCAGCATTTTAGGAAGGGAATGAAATAATCCCATGTTTCTACCACTACTAAACATCTGATTTTTAAATAAATTCTATGGTGATCAGGACCTAGCCACACTTTTTTTTTTTTTTTTTTTCGAGACAGGGTCTCACACTAGCTCAGTCTGGCCTTGTACTCACAGTGATCCTTCTGCCTCAGCCTCCCAAGTGCTAGAATGACAGGCGTGCGCTACCACGCCCCGCTACTCTTTCAGTTTTTACGTGATCTGAAATAGAACTCACCTTAATTGTCCCCCGCTAGAGGTCTTGGCATTTTCCAAGTGTGGTGAAAGTGCAAGGGTTTGTGAGCTACTTATTTTTAACTGTCATTAAAACTGCCAGATGGTTCATCCTAAAATGCCCTTTCCCTCGTGCCACTCTCACAGACTACCGTTCGGGACTCTGCACGATCATTTTCAGTCTCTTCCCATCTTTCCCTTTATAAGCCTTGTGCACCAGCCTCTCACTCCTAAGCCTGCTGGTTTCATAGCCACGTCGTGGTCATCCCAGGTCCACGCAGTTAACATTTCCTCCTTCCAGTGCCTATCCAGCTTCTCAACTTCCTCTTCAATTTCTTCCTCTTTCACTAAATAGCCCACCGGTCTGAGCTCCAGTGGTTCCAACCTTTCTAAGGATAAGCTTTTTAGGAAACACATCATATCTGTAAATTTTATTTATTTTTTAAATTTATTTTATTTATTTTTTTTAATGTATGTGGTGCCGGGGATCTAACTCAGGGCCTTGTGCATGCAAGGCCAGAGCTCTACTACTGAGCCACATCCCCAGCTTGTAAATTTTAATTTTGCCTATCTTACATCCCTAATTAGACTAAAACTATAACAATAATCTCATTTGATTTTTTTCCTTTTTTTTTCTTTTGTCTTTTTGAGACAGGGTCTCACTATGCAGTTAGGCTGGCCTTGAGCTCACTTTGTATCCCAGGCTGGTCTCAAACATGCAAAGATCCTCCTGCCTCAGCCTCCCGAGTGCTGGGATTACAGGCGTGCGGCACCACTCCCGGCTTCATTTGATTCTTAGTCTTCTGCAAATGTTTACATTCACATCAGAGACACTGAAAATTTACTGTCATAAATTCTGTCATGAGCTCTGAGGATAGAAAGGAAATGTAAGAAACAGTCTCTC
>NW_004957549.1:0-1311 GCF_000276665.1 Chinchilla lanigera
CACACCTGTAATTGCAGCACTCAGGAGGCTGAGGCAGGAGGATCACCCTGAGTTCAAGGCCAGCCTGAGATACACAGCAAGACCCTGTCTCAAAACACAAACATACACACACACACACACACACACACACACACACACAATTTTCATCTCAGGAAACTACTGGAAGGAGAATGCACTTCAGGAGTGAGTAAAGGTTTGAACTACAGGAAATGGAGCTCCAGGACAGGACTCAAGGGAAGAGAATCTGGTGACAACAGATCCATGGGCATCAGGAGAAAATAAAAGGCCTCTAGGGAAGACTTCTTCAGGAAAACTTACAAAATAGCTGATGGTCTGACTTTGTAAAGGAAAGATTTAGACAACTGGTTGAGAATTTAGGGCTGAATTAGAGATTAGTATGGGCAGAACCAAACAAACTTTAAAATAAACAGTGACTATCACTTCCTATATGTTACCTGTGAAAAGCACTTAAAAGTCACACCGTGGTTAAGCTGAACATACACGCTGCCAAATGATTAACTACGGCAATAGATTTGACATAATTAATCTTCTTTCAAAACATTGGAATAAATACCAAAATATTCAGTTGAAAGTGGTAAAACTGTTTTCTTTTAGCTTCATGCTTAACTAGTATTAGTAAATCCTGCTCATGAGAATTACCAAGGGAAATTTCGAAAGAATGATGTTTACTCTAACCTGCTTCAATGCATTTACCCGAATACAAATGTACAATTTTTGTTTCAACCTGGTGGATGTCAATACCTCCTCCCCAACGGCCCGACTACGAAACTGTGAATTTGCGTCTGTAAAATCCTACATGGATTCAATCACCTCGCTATACAACTGCATCCAGTTCTGGGTCTGCCTGTTCCCAGCTGCCAAGACTTTGCGTCGCTGCACATGTCACCCTCCAGAAGGGGTTCCTAAAGCTGTCGGGCTTTAAGGGTGCCATCTGGAATGGCCAAATTCTGCAAGGACAGTCTGGGGAACTAATGAGGAGCTAGTTTTCAAAACTCAGTGGGGTCGGGCAGGGCCCCAGGCAAGTACCAATTCCTTCCTGGGGGCTGCAAGCGCAGCCGCCGCCCCGTTCCGCCGACACCTCCACGGCCCTCTGCAGCAGGTAGCGCGCGCGCTTGCGCGTCAGGGCGTCTTCCGCACAGCCCAGGCCCGCCTGCACAGTCCTCCAGAAGCGTCCGCAGCGCCGTGCGTCTGGGCCAACGTCGCACGCGCCCGCCTCGGGCAGTAGTTTCTCGGCCAGCGCGCTGAGCAACCGCAACTCCGACCCGACTCGGCCTGGCCTAGACGGCGCCC
>NW_004957550.1:0-1356 GCF_000276665.1 Chinchilla lanigera
TTTTTTTTTTTTTCCTTTTCCTTCTTTTCTCCTTTCCCCACTCCCTGGTGTTCTTTCCTTTTGAGCAGTTTCTTTGCCTTTCACAATGTCTGTTGTACATTTTGGATCTTATTTACTCTTTCAGGTTCTTAACACTAGGGAGACAATACGATGCTTACACATGTGGGTCTGATTTATATGAGTATGCTCTCTAGTTGCATCCATTTACCTATAAAAGCCTTGAGTTTATCTTTCTTTATAACTGAGTAGTACTCCATTGTATAAAAATACCACATGTTTTTTACCCATGAATTGGTTGATGGCGTCTGGGTTGTTTCCAAGATTTAGCTATGACAAATTGTGCTGCTGTAAACATGGGTGCACATATATCGCTGTGGTATGATGTTTTCAGTTCTTCTGGAAAAATACCCAGAAGGGTAATAGCTGGGTTGAATAGGTCCTCTAATCCTAGTTTACTGAGGAATCTTCACACTGATTTCCACAGTGGTTGTACCACTCTACACTCCCACCAGCAGTGGAGAAGCGTTCCTTTTTCCCCAAAGCCCTACCAGCATTTGTTATTGGTTGATTTCTTGATGGTAGCCATTCTTTCTATGGTGAGATGGAATCTCAGTGTTGTTTTAATTTCCACTTCTTGAATGACCAATGATGTTGAACATTTTTTCATATGTTTATTTGCCATTTGTATTTCTTCATCTTACAAGTATGTGTTCATCTCAGATGCCCATTTTTGGATTGGGCCTTTGAATTTTGGGGGTCTGATTTTTAAAACTTCTTTATATGTTCTAGATAGAAGTCCTTTGTCTGAGGGACAGTTGGTTGAACTTTTTTCCCAATTCATGGGTTTTCTATTCACTCTGTTGGTGATTACTTTTGATGTGCAAAAACTTTTTAATAATAAGATGAGATCCCTGTTATTGATTCTTTGAAATATTTTCTGTGAAGTTTGTTTTTTGTTCATGAACTCTCTGCCTACCCCTGTTTTCAAGATTTCTACCTATTTTCTCTTCCAGTAGATTTAGTGTTTCTGTTTTAATCTTTATAATTGTGATCCATTTTAACTTTAGTGCATGGTGATAGACATGGGTGTAGTTTTAGTCTTGGCATGTGCAAAACCAGTTTTTCTGGCACCATTTATTTATTTATTTATTTATTTGTACCAGGAATCAAACTCAGGACCTTATGCTTGCCAGGCAGGCACTTATGCCACTGAGCTATATCCCCTTCCCCTGGCACCATTTGTGAAAGAGGCCATCTTTATTCCAATGAACATGTTTGGCCCCTTTGTCAAAAATAAGGTGGCTGAGTGTGTTTGTAGTATCTACATCATCTAATCTGTTCCGCTGATCCTCAGGT
>NW_004957551.1:0-1394 GCF_000276665.1 Chinchilla lanigera
AAACTCTCCTAAGAGGAAAATTTATAGCTGTGTGTACCCACATCAGAAAAACAGAGCAAGCAAAACTGAATAACCTAGGGCTGGGGATATAGATCAGTGGCACAAGCACCTGCCTGGCAAGTGCAAGGTCCTGAGTTGGATTCCTGGTACCAAAAAAAAAAAAAAAAGAAACAAACAAAACTGAATAACCTAATAATACACATACAGATCCCAGAAAAATGAGAACAATCCAAAATGAAAGTTAGTGCAGAGAAGGAAATCACAAAGATAAGTGTGTAAATTAAAATTGAGACTAACAAGACAACACAATATATCAATGAATCAGAGAGCTGTACTTCAAAAGAATAAATAAAATAGATCATCACTCAGCCATTCTTACTAAAGGAGGAAAGAAAAGACTCATATAATCCAATTAGAAATAAAAATGCAAAATCACAATGAACACCAACAAAATCCAGGTTATTAGTACCTACTTTGAAAATATGTACTCCAATAAGTTGGAGAATCAGAAAGAAATGGACAGGCTCCTATATACATATGAATTACCAAAATTGAACCAAGAGATATAAAATTCCTAAACAATCCAATAACAAGCAATAAATAGAGGCAATAATAAAAAACCCTACCAACTAAAAAATGTCCAAGACCCAATGGATTCTCCACTAAATGCTACAAGATCTTCAGGGAAGATATAACATCAATGCTCTTCAAACTCTTACTGAAAGTGAGGAGAACTGCCAAGCTTATCCGTGGAAGGTACCATTACCTCGATTCCAAAACCAGACAAAGAAAAGAAAGGTAGACAAAGATTTAACTTGTTGTCTAAAAAAAGAAAACTACAGACAAATATTTTTAATGAACATAGATGCAAAAATCCTCACCAAGATACCAGCAAGCAGTGCAATAAATTGTTTAAAAAATCATACATCATGACAAAGTAAGCTTCATTCTAGGCATGGAAAGATGGGTCAAAACAAGAAAATCAATAAATGTAATACATCAGACAAAAGCAAGAACAAAAATGACATGAACCTCTCAACAGATGTAGAAGAAGCCTTTAAGAATATCCAACATCCATTCATGATTTAAAAGCAACCCATTCAGGACCCATCCTGTCTCTCAAGGGCCCTTCCTACTCCCCATTCTTTTTCTCCCACAAATTTTCCTAATCTTAACCCCCCGTTGTTCCTTAGAATTTGTTCTTCAACTTTGGGGAACGTGAACTCAGCATATCAAACATCTAGCAGGTTGAGAGTTACATTTCCTTTACATTATTGATTAATACATAGGTCCTATATCAACCCTATGTCATACCCCCATATCATTTGGAGGTTTCCTACTAAGATAATTGGACGGAGGTAAGAGTTTGCTTTTGTTTCATAGATTCTGCATTG
>NW_004957552.1:0-1394 GCF_000276665.1 Chinchilla lanigera
AGACTACCTGAATGGGCAGCTCCGGAAACGCAGGTACCCGCCCCACGGCCCAGCTCCACGCACAAGGGAACACCCCCTTCAACCCACCCCCGCTCTGCCGGTACAGCAGCAGCACCTGGAGTATGGGGAGGGCGCCCACACCCCACACTTACTGAGCATCTCCTACTGCCCGTCACTGCTCTGGCCGCTAGGGGGCAGGCGTCTGCTCATCCTTGGACACATGGGTAACTGAGGTTCTGAGCTCATCCTGAACCTGAACAGGAAATGGGCAGGAGTCTGTTCAAACAGGACAGAAAGTGAGTGAAATAGCTGGCACGGGAACAGCAGCAGCTATCGCGACAGCTCTTGCCAGGGAATGAAAAAACGCAGCAGCTGACATTACCATTCGTTTAAGCCACGAGCACGTTGTTAGCCTCTGTTTTGCTGCAGCCACTGTGCTGAGCATTTCACGAGTCTCCGTTGGTTCATGTTTGCACATCTGAGACAGGTGTATTTGATGTCCACCTCTCCCCATTTCACAGATGAGGACACTGAGGCTTCAAGAGGGCAATGACCTGCCCAAGGGCACACTGCTGACAAAGGGCAAGGGAGGGGCTGGGAGCCGGGTTCATGTTGAAGGCCCCTCTGCTCACGCCCTCTGCTCGCTATGGGGCAGAACTTAGGAATACACCTGGGTGCAGGACCCTGCTGGTGCCCCTGTCCTCACCTACCCCAGGCTGCTGCCAGCTCTCCCAGGACAGAGCCCGGCTCCTCACTGGCCCTCTCTGACGATTGGTTGCTCCTCAGGCCTGTGATTCTGGACCCAGCAGACCCTACGGGAAACTTGGGTGGTAAAGACCCAGAGCGCTGGAGGCGGCTGGCACAAGAGGCTGAAGCCTGGCTGAGATACCCCTGCTTCAAGTGCCAGGACGGGTCCTCTGTGAGCTCCTGGGATCTGCCAACACTGGACAAAACAGGAATGTGCAGGCCTTGGAAGGTGATTGAATCGTGGGGGCCTTAGGCGGACTTGCTGTTACGAGGTGGGGTCTGGTTACAGGCACGTCATGGGGGCGTGGCCTGGTAGGGTCCGCCTCCCTTCCCCGGCTCCTCCCTCTCCCGACCACGCCACAGGAGCAGCTTTTCTCCTCCGCAGGCTCTGGCACCGCACTTTTCTGCATTTGAGCCTGCCGGCCATGGACTAAGACCTCTGAAACCGTCAGCCACACTGACCTCCTCCTTTAAGGCATGAGTGTCGGATGTGGTGTCTGAATGTCAAAGAAAGTGCCTAAGACAGCTCTGAGACCCACGGTCCTCCCTCACACACACGGCTCCAGATGTCCCCGTGGAGCCGGAGACCACGCTTCCCTAAGACACGACCTCCTGCTCACAGTCACCCACAGTAGTAGGCTTGCAGG
>NW_004957553.1:0-1290 GCF_000276665.1 Chinchilla lanigera
CAAAGCGGTAGGAAATTAACAATGCTTGTTGAATTACATATTGATATTTTCAAAGTGTTTTCTCATGAAAACAAATAGAGACATGCAGTACTGATCAATCAAGGACTCACTGACAGTTTCTTTCAGCAAAGAAATAGAAGACAGTAGTTCAACTATGTTAACTATCCTGTGTATACATACGTACAAAATTTCTCCTTCTTTCCCTTCTCTTTTCCCGCACCCCAAATGCCCTTTACCCTTGAGCATTTTCCTTTCCTTTCACAATGTGTATCATACCTCCGAGTTTTTATTAACTCTTTCAGGTTTTACATTAGTTAGACAAGGCGGTGCTTGCACATGCAGGTCTGATTTATTTACTTATGAGTATGGTCTCTAGTTGTAACCATTTACCTATAAAAGCCTCAAGTTTATCTTTCTTTATAGATGAGTAATATTCCATTATAAAAAAGTACCACAATTTTCTTATCCAATCCTCGGTGGATGGACATTTGAGTTGCTTCCATAATTTAGCAATTACAAATTGTGCTGCTATGAACATAGGTGCACATATATCACTGTGATATGATGTTTTTAGATCATCTGGGAAAATACCCAGAAGGGGAATAGCTGGGTTGAATGGGACCTCTAGTACTCATTTTCTGAGGAATCTCCAAACTGATTTCCACAGTGGTTTCACCAGTCTGCACTCCCACCAGCAGTGGAAAAGGGTTCCTATTTCTCCACAGCCTCACCAGCATTTGTTATTGGTTGATTTCTTAATGCTAGCCATTCTTACAGGGGTGAGATGGAATCTCAATGTTGTTTTAATTTACATTTCTCAAATGACTAATAATGTTGAACATTTTTGCATGTATTTATTTGCCATTTGTATTTCTTTATCTGAGAAGTGTTTATTCATCTCAGCTGCCCATTTCTAGATTGGGTCTTTGAATTTGAGGGGCTTATATTTTTTAATTCTTCATATGTTCTAGATAGAAGTCCTTTGTCTGAGGGACAGTCAGCTAAAATTTTTTCCAAGTTGGTGGGTTTTCTTTTTACTCTGCTGGTGATTTCTTTAGATGTGCAGAAATTTTCAGTAGGATGAGATTCCAGTTGTTGATTCTTTGAAGTGTTTCCCATGCAGTTTGGTTTTTGTTCATTAACTCTCTGCCTACCCCTACGTCTTCAAGGTTTTTACCTACTTTCTCTTCCAATAGATTTAGTGTTCCTGTTTTAATATTGACAGCTGTGATCCATTTTGACTTGAGTTTGATGCATGGTGATAGACTTGGGTCTATTTTCAGTCTTTGG
>NW_004957554.1:0-1335 GCF_000276665.1 Chinchilla lanigera
ATTCTCCAACAGTAGCTTCTGAGAAATTGCCTTACCTTTTTCTTATACATACCTGGCATTTTGTAATGGGGATTATGTTTGGTTCTGCACTGACAGCTGAAAGCTCAGAAATAAATCTGTGACCCATTCATAGAAAATGCACAGAACTTGCGGTGAATATTTTCAGATTAGCTTAATTTAAATTTAAGCCTATTTTTAAATTTAAGCCTAATTTGAAAATAAGCCTATTTTTACTATTCCTAGTTTTCTTTTTTTTTTTTTTTTTTTTTTTCTCCAGTACTGGGAATCGAACTCATGACTTTGCGCTTGCCAGGCAGGCGCTATGCTGCTGAGCTAAATCCCCAGCCCATTCCCTCTTTGTCTTGTCCACTTGTACTTGTATTTTTCTATTTTATATATTTCATAAAACTATATTAAGCTGCGCATGGTGGCACACACGTGTTGTCCCAGCATTCAGGAGGCTAAGGCAGGAGGATTGCCACAAGTTTGAGGCAAGACTGGGCTACATAGTGAATTTGAGGCCAGCCTGGACCACACAGTAAGACCCTCAAAAGAAACCGACAAAAACCAAAAAAAAAAAAAAAAAAAAAAAAAAAAACCCCACACACATACAAAACAAAACAAAAACAAAAACTATATTAAATTAAAAAATAAAGTAATATAAGCACACAAAGACAAATATTCTGCATGTGGCATACTTCCTCCCCTCTCTGTTATGTAGCTTTATTAAATCTGGAAGTATGGATTATTTACAGCTCTTTCCTGTCAGGAACAGACAGGATTTAGTTGTTACAAATAATTTTATTTCTAAAAATTAACCATCTTGTAATATTTTCCCTTTTGAAATGACAAAGTAAAATTTCTGTCATTTTTTAATGATGCACCAGGCGTGGTGGTGCATGTCTGTAATCTCAACACTTGGGAGGCTGAAGCAGGAGGATCACTGTGAGTTTGAAGTCAGCCTGGGCTACATAGTGAGTTTTGGGCCAGCCTGAATGCCGTAGTGAGACCCTGTTTCAAAAAAACAAAACAAAAAACAAATAAACACAAACTATTAAAATGAACTGAGAAAATCCAATAATCCCACAGCTTTTTGAGAAAAACCATCCCATATAGAAAATTTTAAAAGAAGTTTAAATTGTTTTTGTTTTTGTTTTTCTCCTGTACCGGGAACCAAACTCACGACCTTGTGCTTGCCAGGCAGGCGCTTTGCCGCTGAGCTAAATCCCCAGCCCCCCAGAAGTTTAAATTGAACTGATGTAATTATAAAAAAATTACTCTGGCCTTCCTCTTGTGGGGCTTGTTCACACAATGGCAAAATTACCTAATGGCACA
>NW_004957555.1:0-1332 GCF_000276665.1 Chinchilla lanigera
TGGGGCTGGGGATTTAGCTCAGCGGCACAGTGCCTGCCTGGCAAGCACAATGTTGTGAGTTAGATTCCCAGTACCGGAAAAAAAAAAACCAAAAAATAAAATAAAATAAATAAAAAATAAAGATGAGAACCTATAAAATTATAGTTTTATTCTTTTTAACAACTTGTGTAAGGAGCAGAAGATGGTAGAAACCCTAACGGACCCAAATCCCAGACGTGACAGGCCATGCATCAGACAGAAAACACATTCATGGGTGTGAGCCCACACAGCTGTCTTCATCCTTCCTGAAGCAATAGGACAAACAGGAAGACACTGGCAACACAGAAACCAGTGGAATATTAACCACATTTTAAAAGTAACACCCAGGCTGCTGTAATGGTGTGAAATTCCCAGGAAGTGCAGACACAGAGTCTCAACCGCCAACTTTTTTTCCACAGACTTCACCAGTCTTTATAAGGAAGTCCAAGCAGACTGAAAAGGACTGACGGACCCTTCAGACAGTATCAGTATGCTCCAATCATGTGAACCCTGTGATAAACTGAATCTAAATGAAGTAGCAGCAAGGCCCCATCTCAGCTCAACACAAACTCAGCCCTCCACTGAGGAGCCCGAGGGAAAAGTGGACACGACTTTAGCCAGGCATTAATGTTACTTATGTTAGTGTGTGCTGTTCCCATAGACATAGTGCCTGGAATTCATTCAAAAATATATGAAACATGCAGAAAGGCAGTAACATAACCCCAAAGCAAGAGAAGTAGTAAATAAAAGCAGACAAAAAAATAGTCAAGACATTATGGGACCAAAACTATATATATTAAAACTATATATATTAAATACATACAGGTTTAACAGATTACAATCTGAAATACAGACCATGTAATCTGACCAAACAGTACAAAATAGGAGTATTAATTATAGAACATCAACAAGTATTTGAGATCTTAACAAGGCCTTTTTATATAGCACATGAACACCTATATCACAAACACACAGGAAATTTATTTGGAACTGAATCACACTTAAAACATCAAATTTTATGGGTGCAAGTAAAGGCAGTCCTTAGAAATTCATGGCTTTACATACCTATATTCAAAAGCATGGAATAAATGATCTACGCTTTCAACTTTAGTAGCTGGAAGTAATGTAAAGAAAAATATCTCCGAAGGTTTAAAAAAGAGAAATCAGAAGTTAATGAAATACAAAATGGATGACATTGGTTCTCTGAAAACACTAACAAAATTGATAAGCCTCAAACACAAACCTACATTAGAGACCCCTCTTCAGTCCTTTAAAGGGGCAGCAGCTTTTTCTTGCCAGTAGATGTGATTTTTC
>NW_004957556.1:0-1392 GCF_000276665.1 Chinchilla lanigera
TTCATTAAAGAGTTTGTGAAGAATTGGTGTTAAATCTTCCTTAAATTGCTTGTAGAATTCAGCTGTGAATCCATCAGGACCTGTGCTTTTCTTCATTGACAAGTTTTTTTTTTTTATATTCTCAATTTCACTGGCTGATATTGAGTTATTCAGGATTTTTATATCTTCTTCATTCAGCTTTGGTAATTCATATGTATCTATAAATCTGTCCATTTCCTCTGTGTTTTCCATCCTATGAGAATAAAGATTTTCAAAGTAGGTATTGATGATCTTCTGAATTTCTTCAGGATCTGTTGTGATTTCACCCTTTACATTACTTATTGCATGTATTTCAGTTTTTTCTTTCCTTTTTTTGGATAAGGTTGGCTAGGGGTTTATCTATTTTATTTATTCTGTCAAAGAACCAACTCTTTGATTCATTCTTTGCTTTGTTTTTTAGTATCTCTTGTGTTAATTTCTGCTCTGAGCTTTATAATTTCTTGCCTTCTTTGGGCTCTGGGTTTGACTTGCTTTTCTTTTTCTAGGAACTTGAGGTGCAGCATAAGATTGTTTATTTGTGCTTGTTCTGTTTCCCTGAGGTGGGAGTTCACCGCTATAAATTTCCCTCTGAGGATGCTTCATTGCATCCCACAGGTTCCGTAGGTTGTATCTCCATTTTCAATTGATGGTAAATAGTGTTTAATCTCTACTTTGATTTCATCGGTGACCCATTGGGTTGTTCAGGAGGACGTTACTTAATTTCCAACTGCTTTTGGAGTTTCTGTGTTTTCTTTTACCATTAATTTCCAATTTCATTGCACTATGGTCTGATGGTATACATGGGATAATTTCAATTTCTTTGCATTTCCTTAAACATGTTCTGTGTACTAGTATATGGTCTATTTTAGGAAACATCCCACGTGCAGCTGAGAAGAATGTGTATTCTGATGCTGTTGAGTGGAACACTCTGTAAAGGTCTACTAAGTCCATATGTTCACACGTTTGGTTCAGTTCTGTTATTTCATTCCCAATTTTTTGTCTAGTTGATCTATCTCTTTGTGATAGTGGTGTGTTAAGTCCCGTGTTATAATTGTGTTGCTACTTATATAATTTTTCATGTCTGTTAAAATTTGTCTTACATAAGTGTATGCTCCTGTATTTGGTGCATAGATGTTTATGATTGTTATCTCTTCCTCTTGAAGCTTCCCCTTCACATGTATTTAGTGACCTTCTTTATCTCTTTTGATTGTTCTTGGCTTGAAGTTCATGTTGTCTGCAAACAGAATAGCTACACCCACTTTTTTCCGGGTTCTTGTTGCACGGAGTATTGTTTTCCATCTTTCAATTTTCGGTCTTTGAATTTCCTTTTAAGTTAAGTGTGCTTCTTGTATACAGCATATAGTTGGGTTTTGT
>NW_004957557.1:0-1299 GCF_000276665.1 Chinchilla lanigera
ACCGGAGAAAAAAAAAAAAAAAAAAAAAAAAGAAAGATAGTCTCTATAATAAATTATGCTGAAAAAAATGGCTTTTCACATGCCAAAGCCTAAAACTATACTCATACCTATTACCACGCACTAAAGTCAAAATGGATCAAAGATCTAAATATTAAAAGAGAAATATTAAATTTACTGGAAGAGAAAATATGTAGAAATCTCAAAGATATAGGTGTAGGCAGACACTTCATGAAGAAAACTCAGACTGCAAGGTAAATATTACAAAAAAATCAACAAATGGTTCTCACCTTATTAAAAAGCTTTTGCACAACACAAGAAGTCTCCAACAGAGTGAAAAGACAACATAGGATAGGAAAAAATTATACCAGTTGTCCCTCAGACAAAGGACTTCCATCAAGAACATATAAAGAATTGAAAAAAAATCAGACTCTCCCAATTTCAAAGACCCAATCCAAAAATGGGCATCTGAGATGAATACACACCTCTCAGATAAAGAAATACAAATGGAAAATAAATATATGAAAAAATATTCAACATGATTGGTCATCCAAGAGATGCAAATTAAAACAACACTGAGATTCCATCTCACCCCACAAAGAATGGCTATCATCAAGAAATCAACTAGTAACAAACGCTGGAGGGGTTGTGGGGAAAAAGGGACCTTTCTCCACTGTTGGTGGAAGTGTAGACTGGTGAACCACTGTGGAAATCAGTGTGGAGATTCCTCAAAAAACTAGGATTGGAGGTCCCATTTGACCCAGCTATTCTCCTGCTGGGTATCTTCCCAGAAGAATTTAAAACACTGTACCACAGTGATATATGTGCATCCCTGTTTACAGTGTAATACCTAAATCTTGGAAACAACTCAAATGCCCATCAACCAAGGAATGGATAAAAAAGATGTGTGTGTGTTTTTTATATATAATGGAGTACTACTCGGTCATAAAAAGGGACAAACTGGAGAGTTTTATAGGAAAATGGATACAACTCAAGACCATACTAGTAAGTGAAAGAAGTCAGACCCCTATGCATAAACATCATATTGTCTCACTAGTGTGAAAAACTGAAAGAATAAGTAAGATCCAAAATGTACAATACATATTGTACATTGGGAAGAATCTGTTCGAAAGAAAAGACAACTGTGATGGGGGAAGAAAAAGAAAAAAAAAAAATATATATATATATATATACACAAGACAGTATAGTTATACAGCTAGTTTCTCTTAGTTCATTGAAAAGGAAGGAGGGGCTGGGGGTTTAGCTCAGCGGCAAAAGCGCCTGCCTGGCAAGCGCAAGGTC
>NW_004957558.1:0-1349 GCF_000276665.1 Chinchilla lanigera
GCGCTTTTCGGCTGGGAATCGCGGTGGTATGAGTCCGGCCCACACTCGGAGCCAGGAGCCCTGCCGCTCCTAGCTTCTTCATTTTATAGTTAAAGAAATTACAGCAAAGCGGTAAGGACTTACATGAAGACCCATTTTTGCAGCAACTCTCTTAACTGTCAGACTAGGTTTGTCAGATGGAAAGTACTGCAGGCTCTCTAGCACAGTTCTTCTAATTCACCTTCTGCAACCAAGCTCACTACCATGTGTATCTCTAGATCTCTTCAAGAAGATGTCCTTTGGGGCTGGGGATTTAGCTCAGCGGCACAGCGCCTGCCTGGCAAGCGCAAGGTCGTGAGTTCGGTTCCCGGTACCGGAGAAAAACCAAAAAAAAAAAAAAAAAAAACATATGGACTGTGTGCTCGAATAAGTTAAAAAAACAAGCCATGGAGGACAAACCAAAATTAGATTTTTTTGGCCTCTCCTTTTCTGATTTTTCTTTGCAAGTGCTTTCACCAAGACCCTGGATTGAGCTACAGCTGGAAAGGTAGAATGGTGTATTTCTCCGGAAGTTCAGTACTGAGTACGAACTTCAGCTGTCACTAGCGCTTCTTTTGTAGTTAAATAAATAATGAGTAATAATGATCATGATAAAGAGAATCAACTCCTAATAATAATTATGTATTTCTACAGAAGTTACAATCCTGGGGTGCCCACCGTGTGACCAGTGATTTAAAAGTATCGTATTTGTTCTCCACAACATTTCTGTTTGGAATCACTGAAGTCCACTGAGATCAAGTAAGTTGGGGCAGGTCCAAGGGACAAGTCGGAGAGACTGTGGGGCCAAAGGCCAAACTGGGTTCACCAACCACGCGGCGCCTGTCCCAGGCTGCGGAGACTGCTACCTGCTAGCGGCGCAGGGACGGCGGGCGGGGGCATCGCGGACCCTGGTGACAGCTGAGCTGCTGGGGCGGGAGGCGGGCGTCGGCAACCCGACCGTCGCTAGGTAGGAGCCGGGAACCAGGGCAGGCGAGGTGGGAGGCGGGGCGGGGCCCGGGCGGGAACACCGGGAAAGTGCGGATGGTTTGTGTACCAGCCCGAAGTGCCGCCTCTCCCGGGAAAGTACAGTAAAGTGAGGGGACAGTGAGTGTGGACGTTCTGCACATTTCCGCGGCTGCTGAGGCAGCTCGTCCTCACCAGTCCTACACGGAAGCTGCGCCTCTGACGTGCTCGCCCGGAGTGGCGTCGCGCTACCTCAAGCAGACAGGGGACGCGGCGCAGCTCCAGCGCAGGGCGGCCCCCCTCCCCCGGCGCCTTGGTACGGCCCGATGCCGGCCGCTGATCTGGCAGGCTGCGCGCGCACCCGGCGG
>NW_004957559.1:0-1390 GCF_000276665.1 Chinchilla lanigera
ATTGTGGAAGCAACCCAAATGTCCATCCATTGAGGAATGCGTAAAAAAAATTATGGTACTTTTATACAATGGAATATTACTCACCTATAAAGAAACTCGAGGCTTTTATAGGTAAATGGTCAAACTAGGGACCATACTCACTAGTGAAATAAACCAGACCTCTATGTGTAAGTAACATATTGTCTCACTAGTGTAAGAACCTGAAAGAGTGAATAAAAATTCAGAGGTATGACAGACATTGTGAAACTAAAGGAAAATGCTCAAAAGTAAGGAGCAACTGGGGTGAGGAAACAGAGGAAAGAAAGAAGGGGAAGTTATGTATGCATGCATGCATATACAGGATAGCTAACGTAGTTGTACTACTGACTTCTATCGCTTTACTGAAAGGAACAGTTAATGGTTAATTATTTGATCAACCTTGCATGTCTCTTATTTGTTTTCCTGAGAAATCACTTTGAAGATATCAATATGTAATACAACAACCATTGTTAATTTCCTACCACTTTGTCTGTAACTCTGTATTGTTTGTATTGTTCTAATGCTATTTTGTAAATGGATGTCTGTTTGTTAATATGTTTTCCTTCTTTCATTCTTAAAATAAATTTTACAAAATTCATGGAGAAATAAGGCACTTCCACAACAAAGGACAACAGAAGAAATTCATGAGCACCAAACCAACCCCACAAAGACTACTGAAAGATATTTTATGAGATAAAAAAAAACCCAATTCCAAGAAGAACAACCAAATTTTGTTGTGAGAAATGAACAAGAAATGAACCACCAAGCAGGGTAAGCAATTAAACAGAGGGGGAAAAGTAGGGAAACAACAGCAGGAAAATAACATGGCAAAAATAAGCCAATATACATATCAGTTATGAACATTAACGTAAATGGTGTCAATTCTCCAACCAAGAGAAACAGACTGGCAGAGCAAATCAAGAAACAAAATCCAATGATATGCTATATCAACAAACACATTTAACTCAAAAGGAAATTCATAGACCAAAAGTCAAAGGATGGAAAACAATAATCCGTGTGACAGGAACCCTGAAAAAAGCTACTCTGTTTGCAGACAATGTGAACTTCAAACCAAGAATGATCAAAAGAGATAAAGGAGTTCACGACATACTTGTAGGGGAAAACTTCAAGAGGAAAAGATAACAATCATAAATATGGAGCACACAACTATATAGGACAAATATTAATAGATATGAAAAATCAAATAAGCAATAACAAAATCATAATGAAGGATCTTAACACCCCACTGTCACAAAGAAATAGATCAACTATACAAAAAATTAGCAGAGAAATAACAGAACTGAACCAAACTTGTGAACAAAGAGACCTATAGACCTTTACAGAGTGTTCCACCCAGCAACACCAGAATACA
>NW_004957560.1:0-1392 GCF_000276665.1 Chinchilla lanigera
GTTCAATTCCCAGTACCAAACAAACAAAAAAACTACATTGTTCTAAAAATGACCATGTTTATAGTAAATATTAAAATATTTTCCTCAACCAAAAGTTCAAATTTTTCTTCGCTTTTTTCTTTTTTATCAGTATGTGTCTGCAGTACCTGACGGCCACATTCCCCGTGCCAGCTGCAGTGTGTACACAACGCGACTTGTCTTTGCCCTTCCCTGCACCCCCTTGGCTGATTTTAAAACATATTAAGATTTCAGGAGCTGGGGATTTAGCTCAGCGGCACAGCGCCTGCCTAGCAAGCGCAAGGTCGTGAGTTCAATTCCTGGTACTGGAAAAAAAGTAAGATTTGGGAACGGGAGTACAGCTCCATGGAGCAGTGGTTACCTAGCATTCTCTGGACTCTGGGTTTGACTCCATTGCTAAAAAAGAAAAAAAAAAAAAAAAAAAAGGGCTGGCCATGGTGGCGCATGCCTGTAATCCCAGCACTCGGGAGGCTGAGGCAGGAGGATTGTTGGGAGTTCAAGACCAGCTTGGGCTACAAAATCAGCTCAGGGCCAGCCTGAACTGCACAGGGAGACCCTGTCTCAAAAAGACAAAAAAAAAAAAGAAAGAAAGAAAGAAAACACAAGAAAAAGAGGAGGAGGTAGCACCAGTCTCTGACTGGGGAGATGTTTTAGCGACCCATTACTTTGTGGTGACCAAAGTTAACGTATTTGGGTGTCAGATATACCAGTAGCTCTGATCTCATACTGCACATTGTATATATGTATCGGCAACAGTTATCTGGGGGACTGTTTGGGTTTCTGCCGCACTGGGGATTGAACTCAGGCCTTCACACATGCTAAGCATGTGTATATGCATGTACGTATTAATATATTAACATCAATGCATTGGTATTAATATGTATTAATATATTAACACATACACATTAACATATTAATGCACATTAACATGTTAATAATACAATACATATTATTTTATATTATATGTATTATATAGTACATATTAATACATATTAACATGTTAATAATTGAATACATATTATTTTATGTTATATGTATTATATAGTACATGTTAATATGTATTCTTAGGTATTATTGTGTATATATGTACTGTGCATAATAATACATACTAATAACATGGGCTAACATGTTAAGACACAAGTGTGTATATGTGTGTATTAAAAAGATACGCGTGCCCATAAATATGTACAATTCTTATGTATCAAAAATGAAAATATAGAGCCAGGCGTGGTGGTGCACACCTGTAATCCCAGCACTTGGGAGGCTGAGGCAGGAAGATCATTGTGAGTTTGAGGCCAGCCTGGGCTACAAAGTGAGCTCAAGTTCAGCCTGAACTGCATAGCGAGACCCTGTCTCAAAAAGACCAAAAAAAAA
>NW_004957561.1:0-1389 GCF_000276665.1 Chinchilla lanigera
GAGAGATGAGGCAAAACCTCACACATCAGGAGAAATATCTCAATGTCTTATTTTAAACAAACTAATACAATGCAAACATCTGTGATGAACAATATACCCACATTTGAAATAAACAGGATCGTGGGTGTGGGGTGTAAGGGCGAGGTGACCTTGAATGCTGTCTTCCCTTCAATTTCTGATATTTTGTGCAATGGACTTCTTTCATTAATTTTGAATTTAAAAATATTATACTAAAGCACAACATTAGTGGCACCCTCAATTAACACATTAGACAATGTTTCTCTTGCCCCAACCCTATTATCAGGTTTCTGGGCTATTTCGCGGCAGTGATTGGGATGGGATATGGACACTGTCCAAGTAAGCATGAGGCTGGCACCACGGAAGGGTCTCGTCAGGGTGGAGGAGGGAATGGCAAAGGGGATCGCACTGACGTTGAGGATGAGTGCGGCTGAGGCTCGGATTGAACTTGATCTTGCATCTGAGGTTGGGATCGCAGAGATGATGCAGTTTTCATGCTACTGAAGATGCCCTCGCCCTCAGGTACTACACCAATGGGCTGGGCCTCCATGGACTTTATGATTGGTTTGAACCAGGCAGCCAGGTTATCGAAGCCAGTTTCTCTGCTCAGCACCCACAATACATCAGACCTAAGATTGGTAGTGACCTCATGCTCATCAAGTTGAAGAAACCAGTTGCGGTATCAGACACCATCCGGACCCTCCCTATCGCATCCTGATGTCCAATACCTGGAACCAGGTGCCGCATCTCTGGTTGGGGTCAGCTATTGGATGGTGAGTTTTGCTGCTCCTATCTCTGGACTCACTGATACCTGTGGTGTCTCTGCCCAGCAGTGTTTCTCGTCCTTGCTTCTTTCTTGCTGGCTACTACCCTTTTTATCTGCAGTGTGCAGTTAGTCCGGTAGTTTCAGAGCAGCATTTCAGATTCAAGCTTAACTCAAGCTACCAAGACAGTATGCTCTGCGCTGGTGATGAAGGCTACAAGGATTCTTGCCGAGTAAAAGACTGGGACAAGGAGGCAGGGGTTTAGCATGCAGTTGGGGTATGAAACCCACAAAGGGTACAAGGTCATGCAGGAGTAAAGAAGAGTCAGAGGGCCACGGGGAGATGCAGCTGCAATGAGAAACAGAGAGAAGAAACTGGAAGGGTGAGAGGAAACAAGGACACACTGGGTAAAGAGGCCACAGAGCAGGCAAGGAGAGCCAAAGAGAAGCAAGAAGTTGGCAGAGAGATGCAGAGTCATGATGTTGAGTGGGGGGACGGGGAGATATCCGGGAAAGACACCGGGAGGGTCCAGGGAGAAGGAACACAGCTATAAGAATGGAGAGTGCATTCAGGACCCCAGCCCCACTGCGTAGCACAGCTCCATCCT
>NW_004957562.1:0-1328 GCF_000276665.1 Chinchilla lanigera
TACTTACACTTAACTTAGCTATCTATAATAAGAGGACAAGGGCCAGGGATATAGCTCAGTAGCACAGCGCCTACCTGGCAAGCACAAGGTCCTGAGTTTGATTCCTATTATTAAAAAAAAAAAAAAAAAAACCTTATAATAAGGGGACATGCCCAGGGCAGACATTTCCACCCCTATTGGGGATGAGGCTATGTGATAGATCATGAGGGGCCTGACTATGGGAACTAAGTCCCTGCCCCCAAGGCCTGAGGTCAGTGTGACCTTGCTTCAAGAACAGGGAGGTAGACACTATGGGTGGAATATGAGTAACCAGGCACTCTTGAGGCAGGATGCATCTGCTAAAGATAGTTGTCAAAATATAGGCATTTGGGTTTAGAGAACATCTGGTTCTGCTTTAGTTTAATCCTTACCCATTTTCTAGAGCTACTGCTCCATGAAATGTGTGCTACTCCTCCCCCGTGCTTCTTGATAGCCAATCAAAGTGAGCCAATTATACCCCACCCGTCCCCCTTGTACCCAGAAACGTCTCTTTGTCTTTCTTTATTCCACATCGGTCGGCCCCCCTACAGGTATCTGAGGGTCAGATCATCTCTCAACTCATCCCACATGGGAGCAGTGGGAAAGGAGAAAAGGGTAATAGGTCTGCACCAAACCCAAACTTGACAGGGCTTTATTCCGCAAGCGGGGCCCTCATGCTACCATCTTGGACAGGCCTTTCTCGCTGCTGTCCTTTTCCTCTTTACTTTTTGTGTTCTCAATACCGACTACAGAAAGTAAACATTATATACTAACTCTTAATGGGTCTGTTATTTGGCTGTAACTTGTAGAGTGAGCTCCATGGGGGAACCTGCTTATTCTCCACCCTGCTATATCCCCAGTGCCTGTAACACCTGGTATTTGTTGGTGAAGGGATGAATGCTGCTGTTGAGTTAATGGGAGGGAGTCACATGGACGCCGCCCAGAAGCTGGCTGTCACTTCTCCCAGCTGAAAGTGGCCTCTTAAGCTCTTGAACATCCCTGGACGTCCCTTGCAGAGCTCTCGGTGCTTTGCCTTGTGCTTTCCGATCTCCTTTCAGTCATACCCTCGCTAGCACCCCTCAGCCCATTGCACAGAGACTCCAGGTCGCCTGGGAATGCTCACCCCGTGTGCACTCTGTCAGGACGTGTTGAATGGACGTGTGCGAAGAAGGCCTTCACCCTTTGCCTCTTTTCACAAGGGCTTTCTGGAGCAGGTAGCACCTGAAGGCATCTCTTAGAGGTTGGGAATTTTACAACACTGAAGGAAAAGTTTTTTATATTTGTACTAAGGATTGAATCCAGGGTGCATG
>NW_004957563.1:0-1388 GCF_000276665.1 Chinchilla lanigera
TGTGTGTGTGTGTGTGTAGGTGGGTGGTGCTGGGGACTGAACCCAAGACCTGGCATACGCTAAGCATGTGTTCTAGTCCAGTGTGGTGGCACAAATTTGTAAACCCAATATTATACACAGCTAAGTTAAGTAGAAATTTTATAGGCAGTCAAACAGAGCTAAACCCTCAAGGGAGTCAGTGCAGAAGATGGGAACACATTTCAACTGTGGCTGGGGGTGCATTTATTGAAGGCCTGGCCTCAATATAAAGATGGAACAACCAGGCCTACATGCCTCCCCAGGGGATAAACAATATACTATAATTGGAGCTAGAGATATAGTTCAGTGGCACCTGGCAAGCGCAAGGTCCTGAGTTTGATTCGTAGTACTGATATATATGTGTATATATATATATATATTTTGTTGTTGTTGTTGTTGTTGTTGTTGTTGTTTTGTTGTTTGTTTGTTTGTATCGAGCCAGGCATGGTGGCTCATTCGTATAATCCCAGCACCGGGAGGCTGAGGCAGGAGGATCATTGTGAGTTTGAGCCCAGCCTGGGCTACAGAGTTCAAGACCAGCCTGACCTACCATCTTGTCTAGTGAAACTCTGCATTGTCTCTAATGTTTTTTTTTTTAATTATTATTTTCTTATTCTCTTTAATGGTTTGATCAACCTTCCATTCTTACATCTGGTAATCTGAGCAACTTTATTGAAGATAACAATATGTAATATAACAACCACTGTTAATGCCTATCATTTGGTTTGAAACCCCGTATCATTTTAAATATATATATATAAAAAAGACTAACCTGAACTGCATAGTGAGATCCTGCTTCAAAAAGCCAAAAGGAAGGGGCTGGGGATTTAGCTCAGCGGCACAGCGCCTGCCTGGCAAGCGCAAGGTTGTGAGTTTGGTTCCCAGTACCGGAAAACTTCCCCCCACCCCACCGAAAAGAAAACAAAAACAAAAAGCCAAAAAGAAATTGGTATCACTGGTCCAATAAAGTCCAGGTAGACATCAGTCCTCCAGGTGGGTGACCAGGACCTCTTGACTCATCTCTTCCACAAAGATCTTTGTTCTTCCCATGTGCACTTGCTATGTGACCTGCTTCCCCACTGGATCAATATTACCTGAGTGGCTATACTTGTAATCTTATTGGTTGATTGCAGTTTTGTCCTACATTGTACCCACGTTGTGATTTTGCTCTATGAAACTTCCTCTGTAAACTGGAGTCCATAGTAACCCATTTTCAGGTCCCCTCCTGCCTCTCAGGAGCTGTCTCTACCAGTAAAGTTTTTCCACCCTTTTTTTTTTTTTTGCGGTATCGGGTATCAAACTCACGACCTTGCCCTTGCCAAGCAGGCACTTATGCCTCTGTGCTATATCCCCAGCCCAGTTTTTCTACT
>NW_004957564.1:0-1338 GCF_000276665.1 Chinchilla lanigera
AGAAGTGCTCAGAGAGGTGGAAGACCATGTCTGGTAAAGAGAAAGGAAAATTTGAAGACATGGCAAAGGCAGACAAGACTCATTATGAAAGAGAAGTGGAAACTTACATTCCTCCTAAAGGAGAAACAAAAAAGAAGTTCAAGGATCTCAATGCGCCCAAGAGGCCTGCTTTGGCCTTCTTCTTGTGCTGTTCCGAGTATCGCCCAAAAATCAAAGGAGAACGTTTTGGCCTCTCCATTGGTGATGTTGCAAAGAAACTGGGAGAAATGTGGAATAATACTGTGGCAGATGAGAAGCAGCTGTACAAGAAGAAGGCTGCTAAGCTGAAGGAAAAGTACGTCGCTGCCTACCAAGCTAAAGGAAATTCTGATGCAGTGAAAAAGGGAGTTGTCAAGGCTGACAAAAGCAAGAAAAAGAAGGCAGAGAGGGAAGATGAAGAAGAAGAAGAGGGTGAAGATGAAGAAGAAGATGATGAATAAGTTGGTTCTAGCGCAGGTTTTTTTCTTGTCTATAAAGCATTTAACTCCCCTGTACACAACTCACTCTTTTTGAAAAAAAAAAAAAAACTGAAATGTAAGGCTGTGTAAGATTTGTTTATAAACTGTACAGTGTCTTTCTTTTTATAGTTAACATATTACTGAATGTGTCTTTAGATAGCCCTGTCCTGGTGGTATTTTCAGTAGCCACTAACTTTGCCTGGGACAGTATGAGGACTGTAAATTGCCATGGAAATTTAGAGCAGGTTCTGGCTGGTGCACAGCACAAATTAGTTATGTATGGGGATGGTAGTTTTTCATCTTCAGTCATCTCTGATGCAGCTCATACAAAATAATTGTTGTTCTGTTAACTGAATACCACTCTGTAATTGCAAAAAAAAGTTGCGGCTGCTTTGTTGACATTCTGGATGCTTCTAAGTAAATAAAATTTTTTAATTAAAAAAAGAAAAACCAAACAAAATATTTAAAGGAAAAGAATAAAAGAAACCCCAAATGATTACTGTTGTAAAAAAAATTACACTGTACAATGGTATATAAATTTTTTTAATTTTTAAAATTTTTTGTTTTTTTCCGGTACCAGGAATCAAACTCACGACCTTGTGCTTGCCAGGCAGGTGCTATGCCGCTGAGCTAAATCCCCAGCCCCTACAATGGTATATAAATCAGAAAGGGAAATCATCAGGTTGTTAGGGATGAGATATTCGCCGCGTGAAGGAAGACTCCAAGAGATGTTTTCTCATGTAAAGAGCAAGGGGATTTTATTTATCAAGTATGTATGGGGCTCACTGAGCTCGCAGGAACAGAGAGCCCCGAGCCAGGTTAGTTTTGGCTCTTTAACCCG
>NW_004957565.1:0-1384 GCF_000276665.1 Chinchilla lanigera
TTTCAAAAATAGTTTTACATAGTATAAGTTTAGAAAACAATGTTACTGACCATAAATAAACCTATTGCCTAATATGTAAGTGTATCATTTTTATACAATAACAAAATGTTTGTTTAATCAAAGCCAATAGATGTGGAACAAGTTCAATTGATGTAAAACAATTTGAGTGGGGGGGTTCTGGGAACCAAACTCAGAACTGTGTACCTGCCAGGAAGGCACTGTACTGTTGAGCTATATCACTGGCCCTGTTAAACAAATTTTAAATAGCAACACAGAGTTTAAAAAGATACCAAAATTTTGATCATTTTGTATGCCTAAATTCTGGATGTAACGTATAGTGTATAAAAGAGCACTTATTAGTTACTTTGCATATATTAAACTTAACTTTAAAGCCTAGTTTTGTGGCATATTATGTCTTCCAATAGAAATACATGACTAGTCTCAGATATATATTTTGAGTGTTATAAACTAAGATAATAATAATTATTTAGCTAATCATAACCTAATTATTGAAAACATATTAAAAGTCAACTTTAAATAACCTTTAACTTTTAAAACTCTGTTTCTTTAAGTAACCAAAAATATAACTTTGGAAAACATAAGAAATTTTCTTAGTAAAATATAAAACCTTTGTTTTTAAATCTAATTTAACCAAGAGCATGTTAATATCCTAAGAAATTGACAAAGAAGCCAAAGACCTTCACTGGAAGAAAGATAGCCTTTTGAATAAAAGGTACTGTAAAAACTGGTATTCCACATGCCACAGATTAAAACTAGACCTATATATTTCACTATGCACTAAACTAAAATAAAATGGATCCAAGATCTAATATTAAAACAGAAACACGAAATCTGCTGGAAGACAGAATAGGTAGAACTCTTGGAGGCACTGGTGTAGGCAAAGACTTTATGAACAAATATTTCCTGATCACACAAGAAACATCACAAGAAATGAAAAGTGGAATCTCAACTTATTAAAAAGCTTTTGCACAGGCAAGAGTAACCACCAACAGAATGAAGAGACAATCCATAATGTGAAAAAAATTTACCAGCTGTTCCTCAGACAAAGGATTAAAATCTAGAATATATAAAGTAGAAATGGTAAATAAATATATGAAAAATGTTCAACATCACTGACCATTCAAGTAATTCAAATTAAAAATGCTGAAATTCGACTCCCACTGCCATGGTTCCCAGCTGGGAATGATCAGTGATGCTGAACATTTTTCATATATTTATTTACCATTTCTACTTCATCTGGGAATGTCTATTCATTTCAGAATCCCAGTTTTGGATTGAACCTTTAAATTTAGTGTGTGTGTTTTTGAATTCTTTATATACTCTAGATTTTAAATTTGGCTTGGGTCTTTGAATTTGGGGGGGG
>NW_004957566.1:0-1383 GCF_000276665.1 Chinchilla lanigera
CTACAAGACAATCCTTCTAATGAACATAGATGGAAAAATTCTCAATAAGATATTGGCAAATGAAGCAAATCAGCAAGAAGATTATACAACATGACCAAGTGGAATTCATCCTATTGATGCAGGGATGGTTAAACATATATGAATCAGTAAATGTAATACATCATATCTACAGAGCAAAAAACAAAATCACATGATCTTCTCAATAGATGCAGAAAAAGCATTTGACAAAGTCTAACATTCATTCATGATAAAAACCCTACAGAAAATTGGGATAAGTAGTCTTTACCTCAATCTGATAAAAGCCATCTATGACAAACCAACAGCTAACATCATACTAAATGGATAAAAGCTGAAGTGCTAAAATTAGCAACAAGACAAGAATGCCCACTATTACCACCCCTGTTCAATTTAGTTCTGGAAACATTAGTCAGAACAGTTAGACAAGAAAAAGAAAAAGAAAATGAGTAAGGATAGGAAAGGAAGATATTAAATTATCATATTTGCAGATGACGTGTGTTATGGTTTGTGTCTGGATGTCCCCCCAAAGCCTCATGCAGTCGTGGGCTGGGCTTTTAGGGTTTATTATAATTGATCATGATCCAATGCTGGGATTATGGGTGTGAGTGCTACATCTGCCCTGGGTCGGATAGTTTGCATATGTAAGGGAGAGAAAGAGTTTGCTTGCCGACATTTCTCCCTTCTGCTCTTGTTGCATTTGCTGTCTTCTGCTGCCATGAACTGTTGCCCTCTGCCATGTGCCACTCTGCCTTGGAGCCAGCCAAGTATGGACTGAAACATCCACAGACTGTAAGCTAAACCTTTTCTTCTTTAATTCTGGGTGTCAGGTATTTTGTCTGAGCAACGAGAGAAAAGTAACCAAGACAACATGGAACTCAACATAGAAGTGCCCCCAAACACCAAAGATTTAGATTTAGGTTTGGTTAGATTTAATAATCAAATTCAGTATCATAGCTGGATACAAAGTCAACACTCCAAAATCAATAGCATTCCTATACATAAATAATGAACTCACAGAGATGAATTAGGGAAGCCACATGTTTCATAACAGTATCCAAAAAAAAAAAAAAAAAAAAGAAATACTTACCAATCAATCTAAAAAGGAACTGAAAGGTCTATATATTGAAAATTACTGTATTCTGAAAAAGGAGATTGAAGAAGATATCAGGAAATGGAAAAATACCCTTGCTTATGCACAGAAAGAACTAATAGAGTGAAAATGACCATACTTTCAAAATTGTTATGCAGGTTTAATGCAATTCTTCTCAAAATATCATTAGCATACATCACAGAACTAGAGAAAACATTCTTAAAATTCATTTGGAATTACAAGAAACCTAGAACAGGAAGAGCAATTTTAGGCAA
>NW_004957567.1:0-1280 GCF_000276665.1 Chinchilla lanigera
ATTGGTTTATTTAGGTTTTTAAACTCAGCTTTGGTAATTCATATGTATCTAAGAATCTATCCATTTCTTCTGTATTTTCTATCTTAATCAAATATAAGCTTTTAAGTAGCTATAGATGATCTTCTGAATTTCTGAAGGGTCCAATGTGATTTCACCCTTTTCATTCTCAATTTTGTGGATTTGAGTCTTTTTGTTCCTGTTTTTGATAAGGTTGGCTAAGGGTTTGTTAGTTTTATTTAATGTTTCAAAGAACCAACTCTCTGATTCATTGATTATTTGTATTTTTTTGGTCTCCAATTTGTTAATTTCTGGTCTGCATAATTTCCTCCATCAAGTGAGCTTTTGCCTTTGCCTGCTCATCTTTTCTTAGAAGTTTGAGTTTCAACATTAAGTTATTATTTGTGCTTGTTTTTTTTCCTGATATGGGTATTCACTGCTATATGTTTCCCTCTTAGGACTGCTTTTACTGTGTCCCACAAGTTTTGGTATGTTGTATTGTTATTATCATTTAATTGTAGAAAATGTCTAATTTCTTCTTTAATTTCATCTGTGACCCATTGGTTGTTCAGGAGGGTGCTATTTAATTTCCATGTGTTTATGAAGTTCTTGTGCTTTCTTTTGCCATTGATTTCCAGTTTCATTGCACTATTGACTGATAATATGCATGGGCCAGTTTAAATTCCTTTGCCTTTACTTAAGCATGTTCTATGGGCTGACATGTGGTCTATTTTGGAAAGTGTGTTGTGTGCAGCTGCAAAGAATGTGTGGGGTTGAACACTCTGTAGACATTTACTAAGTTCATTTGTTCAAAAATTGGTTCAGTTCTATTATTTCCTTGTTGGTTTTTTGTGTAGTTGATCTGTCTTTTGTGACAGTTGGGTATTGAATTTCCCCAAGCACTTGTATTCATGCTTAATTGATCTTTCATGTCCATTAATATTTGCTTTATACAGTTGGGTGCACTGGTATTTCTTGCATGTGTATTTATGATTGCTATCTCTTCCTCTTGGATTTTTCCCTTTACAAGGATGTAGCTACCTTCTTTATCTTTCAGTCAGTCTTCACTTGAAATTCACTTTGCAAATAGAATTTCTACTCCTATTTTTTTCTGGGTTTCTGTCACATGGAGTATTATTCTCCACCCTTTGACTTTCAGTCTATGAATTTCCTTTTGAATTAAATGTGTTTCTTGTATGCAGCATATTGTTGGATCTTGCTTCTTGATCCATTCTGCCAGTCTGTGTCTTTTGATTGGGAAATTGAGGCTATTAACATTGATA
>NW_004957568.1:0-1383 GCF_000276665.1 Chinchilla lanigera
CATCCTGTTTGCTAACAAAATCAATATCATATGGACAATGCCATGGTCTGCTGTTAGTGAGCGAAGCACCAGACCTGCATGGATCATGGTAGCACGAGCCTCTGAGTCTCTGGGTGGCTGATCCTGGTGACATAAATTTCAGGAAACCAATTCCCTAGGAGCTTCTTGAGCACTCACCCTGGAACTCTCTTCTCAAATGGAAGATTTATATGTTTGCACCCTTGATCATGTAAAAAGTGGGGGTCTTCCAGACTTCTGAGATACCCACAAGGCACCTTTCTTTTTGTCTTTGTCTGTGCAAACTATTCACTTTGTTTTACATGACACCAGTCTCTTCAGCAATCACATCTCTATTGGCCCAAAGTTTATTTATGCTCTTTCTGTGCCAAAACAAGTTTTTTTCTTTTCTTTTTTCTGCTCTGATTCTCTTTATAAACTGAGCTAAGAGTGGTCAGCAGTACCCATACAACAACCTGAATATTGGGCACCTTTGAAATTTTATCCACCAGATCAATTAGTCCACCATGTTGAACCTCAAACTCTTGTAGTCTCAGGATATGGGCAAAATGTAGACAAATTTTCTGCCAGAGGATAACACATCACCTCCAGTCCAGCTACCAATGAAATCATTGTTCCCAGCTGAAATGTCCTGAGCCCAGCCTTTCCTGTCTGAATTTCTATACACATTCTAGTCTTTGAAGCTTTGGCCAGAATCATCTACCACACTTGGCTTCCCACACTACAAGACTTCTTTAACTCACATTTCCCAATCTTTCCAAACTCCTTCCATAAACTAGTTTCAAATGCTTCTAAACCATATGGTCAGATACAGTCACAAAAGTGACCCCACTTCTCTGGTGCCAATTTTCTATTTTCATCAGCTTTACTGTTGCTGAAACACAATACCCAACATCCAAAAATTAAAGGAAAAGAAATTTAATTTAACTCATGTTGCAGAGGAGTCAGCCCACATTTGACTGGTGCAAAGCAGAACCATCATGGTAGAGGGTTTGGAGGAGCAAAAATATTTAGCTGATGCCAGCTGGGAGGAAACAGAGAAGGGGAGCTGCACCAGAGAAGTACAGGCAAGGAATCCTATACAGGACTTAAGGTCATGCCTCCATGACCCACACGAACTCATCCAGAAGAATACTCCTGCAACTCCCTGGGTGGGTAACAAGCCAATATGTTGACAAAGTCAAGCTTAACTATCATTCTCATTGCTGTTTTTGTCTTTCTAGAACATATTTTTACAAAGATTATTTTGGGAAGCTTTTGTAGGACAACATCAGTCAACAAATATTGATTGGGTGTCCTCAAATTCACTTTCCACCAGAAGCTTGCATTATATTAGTGGGAGAAAAAAATAAATAAGTTTAAAGA
>NW_004957569.1:0-1373 GCF_000276665.1 Chinchilla lanigera
GAACAACTCCTGTGCAGCTGATGAGAATGTATATTCTGATGTTGCTGGGTAGAACACTCTGTAAAGGTCTACTAAGTCCATTTGCTCACAAGTTTGGCTCAATTATGTTATTGCTTTGCTGATTTTTTTTGTCTAATTGATCTGTCTCTTTGTGACAAAGTGGTGTTAAAGTCCCCCATTACAATTGTGTTATTGTTATTTAATTTTTCATGTCTGTTAATATTTGTCTTATATAGCTGGGTGCTCTCATATTTTGTGCATTTATATTTATGATTGTTATCTGTTCCTCTTGCAGTTTTCCCTTAACCAGTATGTAGTGACCATCTTCATCTCTTTTGATCATTCTTGGTTTGAAGTTCACATTGTTTGCAAACAGAAGAGCTACCCCTGCTTTTTTTCTGGGTTCCTGTCACATGAAGTAATGTTTTCCATCCTTTAACTTTCAGTCTATGAATTTCCTTTTGAGTTAAATGTATTTCTTGTATACAGTATATTTTTGGAGTTTGTTTCTTGATCCACTCTGCCAGTCTATTTCTTTTGATTGATGAACTGAGGTCATTTACAATGATAGTTAAAACTGATATATATTGCTTTATCTCTATCATGTTATTTTCCTGCAGTTGGTTCCCTACTCTTCCCCTCTGTTTAATTGCTTGCTCTGCTTAGTGATTCTTTTCTGTTGTTGTTCTTGAAGTTGTTGTCATTTTTATCTCTTTCTAGAATATTTTGCAGTATTCTTTATAATTTTAGTTTTGTGGTCATGAATTTCTTCAGATATTCTTTGTTGTAGAAGTATCTTATTTCTTCATTAATTTTTTTTTTCCAGTACTGGGAATCTAACTCACGACCTTGTGCTTGCCAAGCAGGCGCTGTGCCACTGAGCTAAATCCCCAGCCCTTCTTCATTAATTTTGAAAAACAGTTTTTCAGGGTACATCAATCTGAGTTGGAAGTTTTTTCTTTGAGGGCCTGAAATACTTCACTCCAAACTCCTCTTGAATTGATGATTTGTGTTCAGAAATCTGCTGTGATTCTGATGGGCTTTCCTTTATAGGTGATCTGTTTCTTTTTTCTAATAGTTTTTATAGTCTGCTCTTTTTTGCTGAATTTTTGGGATCTTAATTATTATATGTCTAGTTGTAGATGTATTTTGATTATGGCTAATTGGAGATATGCCTCACCTAACTCTATGTCAGATTCTTCTCCCATGTTTGGGAAATTTTTTGCTCCTACTTCTGTGAATAGTCTTTTTATGTCATCCATTTTTACCCTTGCTGTTTTGTTGATACTTATCAGTCTATTGATACCTATCAGTCTATACCTATCAGTGTATTGTTTTTTTTTTTTTGGTTTTTCTCCGGTACCGGGAACCGA
>NW_004957570.1:0-1322 GCF_000276665.1 Chinchilla lanigera
AAGGAGAATCTAAGCAGTACTTTTAAGAAGTGGCTTTAAAATCTCCAGGAAATAAGTCAGGGGAGACTTGCAAATCATAGTTTCCATCCAACAGGCCACTGTTTGGAAAAGTGCTCTACTACTTTAAAACAAATTCAGATTTTCCCATTTTAAAATATCATTCCAGGAGGAAAACAAGTACAAATGTGCAAAGTGAAATTCTGAGATGACAGCCCTAATAGGTAGGTGAATTTTTGTTTCCTGGGTGTGTGAGGGAGAGTGTTACAATTGTGACAAAATCAAACAGCATTGGCTTTGTATCCTAAACTTTATGTTTTACTATGGAGATCCTGAACTTCTACCTTCTGTCTAGGTGAAGCTCAGTGGGAGGCAGCCTCATCCTCAGAATCCTCCAAGGAGTGGGATGCAGCTGTGTTCTGTTCTCCACCCCTGCTTTTTGGTGCTTCCTCCCAGTCCTGGTACTCAGAGTGGCACAAGCACTCAAGGAAGAGTGCTTCCAGGAACTGTTCACTGGGTAAATGCTTCTACATGTCCATTATGGACCTGTTTCTTCTGCAAAGTATTTTAGTTTGAATTTTTACAAAGAATAATAAAGATTGTCTTCATCGTGGTGGCAAAGAGACGTCCCTCCATTTTAGAAGTCCCTTAAAGTTTAGAGGAACTCATTCTTGTTTTCCAAATCATATGTCAAGCACTTTTCATTTGTAATCAGTTTCTATTTCTGGTAAATTCTGTTTCTCATAAATGCTATAATGGCCCCCTGAGTGTGGCTATCACCGTGTGATTAGACAAACTCTGTATTCCACCTTTCTGGAAATTACTGGCTAATTTTAGAAACTCGACCAACTGCTATATAAACCACTGTTTTCCTATCCTTTGTGTTGATACTTCTAACTGACAACAGTTGGGATATTGTCCATGTGCTAAATAGAACCTAGCTTCTTTCTATTTCTTGACCTGTGTGAGTGATGCTGGCTCCTCACTATAACACTTTGGAGGCCCCAGAGAGATACTCAGGGAGAAGTCCCATGATTGAGGGGCCCCATGTCTCCTCACCTTGATTTCAAACTTCAGAGGAAGCCCCTCCCTCCAGCTGATTTCAGCTGGCCACTTGGGAAGATTACAGGGCAGGATGCCATGGCTGTGCATCAGAAAAAGCATGCCCCACCACCCCATCAGTGTAAGAATAGGTAACTGTGATTCACTAGGGTTTTGCAAAATGACAATTTGATGGACCCATTCTGGATGCAGTGACCATTTGGTATTGGGATGGGTGAGAATTCGGTTAATTTTGGTTGATGGGCTAACCAGTCTCCTGGACA
>NW_004957571.1:0-1262 GCF_000276665.1 Chinchilla lanigera
AGGCTGGCCTGGAAATCAGAGCCATACCCCTGCCTCAGATTCCTGAGTGTTGGCATTACAAGAGTGCACCACAAGGCCCAACCCCGTTGAAAGAAATCTTAACTCTTTAACAGTTCTATTAGTGCATGTTACTATTACACCCCCATAGAGTCTGTTCTGAGCTACTTTCATGAGAAATGGGGCCATGAGCAGTAAATCATGGTCAACGATTTTGCACAGTGCTATTTTCTGACACATTTAGGCAAGATGAACTGAGCTGTGACTCTGGCAGGCTCTGAGCGGGGTTCCAGGATGCAAGACTCAAGGTATCATTGTGAAGTGAGGAGAATATGCTCTAGTGGGATGGGAACAAGACAGCGAGGAGCAGAAAGCAAAGAAGGGAAAGTAAAAACAAATAAGAAAAGAAGGACCAAGAGGAAACAAAGCATTTGCAGATGAGGAGGTGTGGAGTGGTTGAAAGGAGTGGAGGGGAATGGAAGAAAAGAATGAAGTTATATCGTGGACAGGTACAAATTCTCTATCACGAATGTGATCATTGTGTACATCTAAAATGTACCAATCTCACTGAAAAAACAAGACTAACTATGAAAGCATAAGCAGAAACGAGACGTATGACATGGGCCCTGGACCCTTTATCCTGCTGGGGGAGAAGGGAGGCTGAGAAATACAGAGACGGAGTGACGTGGAGTGGTGGAACCTCCCGACAAGAGGAAAGGAAATGAAAACTAGAGGGAGCGACTGTCTGAGGCAGTCACACAAGGTGGTCTGTAATACAAGTGAGCCCATTACAAGTTCCCTGAGTGGGTAATGGAGGCAGCAGGACACAGCTGGAGAGGCCTGAGCTCTTGTTTGGCAGCATGTCTTGTATCTCTCACACTCCCTCTTGGAGGCAACAGTAAGCAGCAAATACTCCTAGCTTTGCCCATTGAGAATTGAGCAGTTTGGAGACGAAATACAAGTGTGGAGAGGTGCCTTCCTGGCCTCAGTGAGCACCCTGAGGACCATGAGCAGATTCCCGATTGTCGAGAAGGACCCTGCACAGGTGGGAGTCCCGGAGCCCACCACTGATGGCTCCATATCACGCCTTCACTGCATTTGCTCATTCACGTTGGAGCAAACTTCCCAGGTTTCGGCTGTTCTTGCACAGGGAGAGGAAAGAAGTGGTCATCACCACCGGGGATGTGGGAGTACCCTGGTGGGGATGAGGACTCCTCGTGGGTAAATCTGAGCCAGTCCATAGCTCAGTGGCAGAGCACTGGCCT
>NW_004957572.1:0-1381 GCF_000276665.1 Chinchilla lanigera
TTGAAAAAGGAGGACAGCTCAGATAGACTTCCTTTGGCCATTACACAAAGCTCATATTGTAAACGGGAAGAAAATGTATCTCATCACAACTACAATTGTTGCATCCTGTGTATTTAATTTATTTGGTCAAGGACACCATACAGGGAAACATTCTTTCCAGGTTTCTCTTACTGCTTCTTCACTGGGAGGCTGATCCTGGACTGGAAACTTCCTTTTAGACCAGCCTTTTAGAGCAGGCACCTCTGGCCCTGCCTAGTCCCAAATGCCTCATCTGTAGCCTATCCCTCTGTCCCTTGCTGCCCATACCCACATGCTAGCCAACAAAAACTGTGTCCAGCTGGGTATGGCAGTGCACCCCCGTAATGCGAGCATGTGGGAGGCTGAGGCAAGAGAATTGCCTGGAGTTTAAGGTCAGCCTGAACTAAATAGAAAGAGCCTGTTTCAAAAAAAAAATTGTGTCTACACCTACAAACTCCAACTTCAAATGCAATAATACCTCCTTATAAATTAGAGGCAAAGCCCTGCTACATATACTACATTCTTTTCTCAGAAGTTTCTACACGTATGCTTTCATTACATTGATGGAGGCGTCCTTACTTCTTTAAAACGTTATAATACATATACAGAAGTTATGAAACATGATCATTTCATAGGCATATACACAGAATGAAATGATTACTACAGTGCAGGAAATTAAGCTTTTAGCTTTCCTAGTCAATCTAGGTATTATTTATATTTGCAAATAAGACTTTCCCGCAAAACTCTGCTCTCAGATTCTGTTACAATTCATTGAGTCATCTGGGGAATTCTAATAAATTTCTACCACTGATACTCAGTAAAACTAGTGAAGCCATTAATTGTGCCTCTTCAACCAGCTAATCACTAGGTAAAATGGAAATTGCTCTCCTTCACCTGAGACCAGAAGGCAGGTAAAAATCAGATAGATGAGGTGTATCCCAAAGAACCGGAAATTCATCAAGAGGCTATCCACATCACAGCAAGGAGAAGGCTGAGTGTGGGTCACCGGTGAACAAGAGGATTAGATTGGCTAGCATGTGGGTATGGGCAGCAAGGGACAGAGGGATAGGCTACAGATGAGGCATTCGGGACTAGGCAGGGCCAGATGTGCCTGGTCTAAAAGGCTGGACATTACCCTAAGAGCATGGGACAGAACCTGCAGTGTTTCCACAGGGGCGACATGACCCGATCGGCAAGTGGAAAAGTCCTCTGGCCGCAGGATGCAGTGTGCAGGAAGACTCGGGACTGGTGGCACGAGCACCAGCTCTGACCTGATGCTCATTGTCCAGGACACTCATGAGGATGACTGGACTAGGAAACTAACTGTGGCAGTGGGAAGAAAGGAGAGTAAAACTGTTCTGGA
>NW_004957573.1:0-1380 GCF_000276665.1 Chinchilla lanigera
TCACAAGTTTGTTTAAGTTCTATTATTTCTTTGCTCATTTTTTCTCCAGCTGATCTATCTCTTTGTGACAATTGAGTGTTAAAGTCCCCTGTTATGACTGTGTTACTGCTTATTTCATGCTTCATGTCTGTTAAAATTTGTCTTATATAGTTGGGTGCTCCTGTGCTTGGTGCATAGATGTTTAGGATTATCTCTTCCTCTTGAAGTTTTCCCCTCATAAGTATGCAGTGACCTTCTTTATCTCTTTTGATTGTCCTTGGTTTGAAGTTCACATTGTCTGCAAACAGAATAGCTACCCCTGCTTTTTTCTGGTTTCCTGTCATGTGAAATATTGTTTTCCATCCTTTAATTTTCAGTCTATGAATTTCCTTTTGAGTTAAATGTATTTCTTCTGTGCAGCTTGTAGTTTCATTCTATTTCTTGATCCACTCTGCCAGTCTGATTCTTTTGACTGGTGAACTGAGACTGTTTACATTGATGGTTACAACTGATGTGTATTGACTTATCTTTGTCATGTTATTTTCCTGCTATTGGTTTCTCCTTTTTTCCTCTGTTTAATTGCTTACTCTGCTTGGTGGTTCCTTTCTGTTGTTGTTCTTGAAGCTGTGGTCTTTTTATCTCTTTCTAAAATGTCTTTTAGTATTCTTTGTAGGATTGCTTTGACACTCACGAATTTCTTCACTTGTTCTTTATAATGGAAATATTTTATTTCTCCATTAATTTTGAAGGATAGTTTTGCAGGGTACATTGATCTAGGTTGGAAGTTGTTTTCTTTCAAGACCTGAAATACTTCACTCCAAGCTCTTCTTGACTTGATGGTTTGTGTCAAGAAATCTGCCATGATTCTGATGAGCTTTCCTTTATAGGTGATCTGTTTCTTTTCTCTAACAGCTTTTAGTATTCTGATCTTTTGTTGAGTTTCTGGGACCTTGATCACTATATGTCTGGGTGTAGACTTATTTTGGTTATTGCCAATTGGCATTCTATATGCTTCACTTATTTGTATGTCCAATTCCTTTTCCATGCCTGGGAAATTTTCTGCAAATAGCCTTTTTATTTCATTTGTGTTGATACCTGCTGTTTCATTGACACCTATTAATCTTACTTTTTTTTTGCTTCATTTTTGCAGCTTTTGAATTATTTCTTGATTCCTTGTTAATTTTAAAAAGAGCCTTCCTTTCACTTTTGTTAGTGGCAATTCTGTCTTCAACATCTGAAAGTCTATCTTCAGCTTTGTTCAAGTGGTTTTGCCAGCTTTCGATGGAAGTTTTAAATTTCCTGGATATCTCTTTGAATCTATTGCATGTATTCTAGTTCTTTTCTATATTGTTCCCTCAATGTTTCCATGAGTTTTCTATGCTCCTCTATTTTCTTATCAAT
>NW_004957574.1:0-1380 GCF_000276665.1 Chinchilla lanigera
TGCAAGAGATTTGGACCCAGGGGCGTGAAAATACAAGGCAAGTGTTCTATCACTGAGCTATACCTCTAGACTGGTGGTGGCGAACCTACACTGTGGCAGGCACGCCACGTAAGCTGTCTGTATCACTGAAAGTTGTAAAAGGTTCACCATCACTGTGCTAGACTGATACTGATGATTCCTATCCATTTCTTCTTCCTGTTTATGGATACATTTACAAATACTTAATTGAGATTATCTTAACTAGTATTCAGAGTCATATTTACTTCCTGGGGCTATGTGTCCAGAAGCCACGTGGACATCTGAGAAAACTGGAAGAAAGATGGTGATGCTGGAGATGAAAACCCAAAGTGGTCTATCTAGACCACAATTTTTTATTAGTATGTGTTTGCGTGAGTTGATACTATGATCATGATCAGAAGATAAAGATTGGTTGCAGTCTTACCTTGGCTTTGATATCTACCTGTCACGTTGATAGAGCAATTACTTCCATAATGGAGTAAATTAGAATGGTCATACTGATTCACAGAGTGCCCACCCCTGCCACACTCATCTCCTGTCTAACTTTCAGCCCTTCCTTGGAGGCCACAAGCAATCTTAAATCAGCAAGAGGAAGGACGTATATGACCAAGAAGGCCCCATCCTATCCCAAAGAATTCTCTTGTAAGACATATTTCCATTGAAATGGCTTCTGTATTGCAGGGTTCATATATTCCAGCTTCCTGAACACTACCTGTTCACCCTGGCTGAGATTCAGGAAATCTTGAACTTCCACAAATCTTAATCAAAACTGTAGGGACTTTGGTCAGTTTATGTGTACATATGTTCACTTTTTTATGAGTAGGATGGGAACATGTATGCTTCTATCACAAAATATCCATAACCTCTTTTCAAATACCACAAAAGCCATCACTACACAGAATAGCCACTGTGAACTTAGGGCTCTCCGTCCACTGACTGGAAACTTAATGAGCATAGCCCCTAAAATGAGTGTGAGCACTGTGCACTGCAAACACGTACTAATAAGAAACTGTGGTCAGCTTCGAGAGAAGGGTTAGAAGAGGAAGTGTGTGTATCTTTGAAATTTATTTCCTACATCTAAAGTTTGACATTATGAGTAACAGTCACTCTTTCTTGTATCTGTATCAAAAAGATGTTTTCAGGGAATTTGAAAAAAAAAAGAAAGTAAGCAGTATAAATGGTGGGCATAGGGAATGTAACACAAAGGACCCACACGTTTTGGTAAAACAAATACTGTATGTTGTCTATAAATGATTTCCCACCTCTACCACTCAAATAGATTTCAAGTTCTAGAAAATTTAGAAAGCGATTTTTAAAAAGTAAAAATTATATTGCATTCAGAAAATCTATTCCTAGTTCACA
>NW_004957575.1:0-1379 GCF_000276665.1 Chinchilla lanigera
CCACTTTGACTTTAGTTTAGTGCATGGTGATAGACATGGCTGTAATTTTGGTCTTTGGCATGTGGAAAGCCAGTATTGCCAGCACCATTTATTAAAGAGGCTATCTTTCTTTCAGTGAGCACGTTTGGCCCCTTTGTCAAAGATAAGGTGGCTGAATGTGTTTATGGTTCTGTCTGCATCTTCTAATGTATTCCACTGGTTCTCAAGTCTATTTTATTTTGCTGATTTTATCACAATAGCTTTATAGTAGAATTTCAAGTCAGGGAGTATGATGCCTCCTGATTTGTTTTTGTTGCCCAGGACTGCCTTTGCTATTCTAAGTCTCTTCTGTTTCCAGATGACTTTTAGGAGTATTTTCTCTATTTCTGTGAGGTATGCTAATGACATTTTGATCAGGATTGCATTAAATCTGCATAAAAAGTTTGGAAGCATGGCCATTTTCACTATGTTGGTTCTTCCTGTTCATGAGCAAGGGATATCTTTCCATTTTCTGGTATCCTCTTCGATCTCCTTTTTCAAAGTATTGTAATTTTCAATACATAAATCTTTTAATTCCTTTGTCAAATTGACTCCTAAGTATTTCTTTTTTTGATGCTAGGGTGTGGTTTCCCTATTTTCTCTCTCAATCAGTTTGTTGTTTGTGTACAATAATGCTATTTATTTTTGAGCTTTGACTTTGTATCCAGCCATGCAACTGAATTTGTCTATTAACTCTAAGAGTCTTTTGGGGGAGTTTTTGGGGTTTTCTATGTAGTGTATCTTGTTATCTTTGAATAATCATAATTTTACTTCTTCCTTCCCTATCCTTATTCCTTTTATTTCTCTCTCTTGTCTAATTGCTCTGGCTAGTGTTTCCAGAACTAGTTGTTCTCAGTGGATGTTGAAAAGGAAGTGGTGATAGAGGACATCCTTGTCTTGTTCCTCATTTTAGAATGAAAGCTTTCAGTTTTTGTTCATTTAGTATGATGCTGGCTGTTGGTTTTGTTCATTTAATATGATGTTGGCTGTTGGCTTTTATCAGATTGAGATAAAGACCATCAATTCCGATTTTCTGTAGGGTTTTTATCAGAAAATGAGTGCTGAAGTTTCTCAAAAGCTCTTTCTGCATCTATTGAGATGATCATGTGATTTTTGTGTCTGGCTCTGTTGATATGGTGTATTACATTTATTGAGTTGCATATATTGAACCATCCCTGTATTGCTAGGATAAATCCTACCTGGTCATGTTGTATAATCTTCTTGGTGATTAGTTGAATTTTGTTTGCTAGTCTCTTATTGAGTATCTTTGCATCTATGTTCATTAGGGAAATTGGCCTGTAGTTATGTTTTTTGGTTAGGTCTTTTTCTGGTTTTGGTATCAGGATAATATTTTCCTCCAG
>NW_004957576.1:0-1322 GCF_000276665.1 Chinchilla lanigera
AGATGTATACAGAGTGTTCCACCCCACAACATCAGAATACACATTTTTCTCAGCAGCACATGTGTCTTTCTCTAAAACAGACCACATCCTAGCCCAAACAACAACCTCCTGAACAACCAAGGGGTCAAAGAAGAAATTAAACAGGAAATTAAAAAATACCTACAAACAAATGAAAATGTAAATGCAACTTACCCAAATCTATGGGATGCAATAAAAGCAGTCCTCAGAGAGAATTTCATAGTGGTGAATTCACACATAAGGAAAACACAAAGAGAATGAATAAGTAGCCTAAGGCTACATCTTAAATTTTCAGAAAAAGAAGAACATTTCAGGCCCAAAGCTCAAAGAATGGAAGAGGTTATAAAGGTGAGGGCAGAAATTAATGCAATTGAGACAAAGAAAACACTCCAAAATATAAATGAATCAAAGACCTGGTTCATTGAAAGAATAAATAAAATTGATAAACCCCTAGTCAACCTTATCAAGAAAAGGAAGGACAGAACTGACATACATGCAAAAAAGAAAAAAAAAGGATAAAATTTTACAGATTCCACAGAAATTCAGAAGACCATTAATACCTACTTGGGAAATCTTTCTCCCATAAGATAGAAAACTGAGAAGAAATGCACAGATTCCTAGCTATGTACGAATTACCAAGGTTGAGTCAAGAAGATATCAAATTCCTGAACAACCCAATATCAAATAAAGAGATTGAAAGCGTTACTAAAAACCTATCAACAAAGAAAAGCCCAGGCCCTGATGGATTCACAGCAGAATTTTACAAAAAATTCAGAGAAGATTTAATACCAAACCTCCTCAAACTATTCAATGAAATTGAAAAGGAAGCAATTCTCCCTAACTCATTTCTGGAGGCAAGCATCACACTGATACTAAAACCAGAGAAAGACCCAAACAAGAAAGAGAAATACAGACCAAACTCCCTCATGAATATAGATGCAAAGATACTCAATAAGATACTAGCAAGTAGAATGCAGCAAATTATCCAGAAAATCATACATCACGACCAAGTCGGATTCATTCCAGGATGCAGGATTGGTTCAATATCCGCAAATCTATAAATGTTATATGCCATATCAATGGAGTCAAAGACAAAAACTACATGAACATCTCAATAGATGCAGAAAAAGCTTTCCACAAGGTCCAACATGCAGTTATGATAAAAACTCTACAGAAAATAGGAATAGATGGTCATTACCTTAACCTGATCAAAGGCATCTATGACAATTCAACCGCAAACATCGTTCTAAATGGACAAAAACTGAAAGGTTTTACTTGAAAATCGGGAACAAGACAAGGATGTC
>NW_004957577.1:0-1332 GCF_000276665.1 Chinchilla lanigera
TCTTATGTACACTGACCTCTTGTTCCATTAATAAAAGCAACAACTTCCTCTCTTCAATAATATTAAAGAAAACTAATATCTTCTTTTAAAAAATAAAATGTTTGTGAATGCTTGCACTTGAAATCGTGTGTGATTAATTGATAAAATGTCAGGTGTACTGTTCAGTTTTGGAGTACCCTTTCCAAGTTTGTCAGACATAGGCTCAGTACTGCTAACAATCTCACATAATCCACACACAGAATAATCAATATAAATAATAATAGCTGTTATTTAAATGCTTATTGCTATAGGTTAACTCCCAGGACACAACTATCCAAATGAAAGAAAACAGAAAAAATGTATAGGAGCAATGGCTTAAAAAGCAAAACAAAACAAACAAAAAAAACAAAAAGCAAAAAACAAAACAATACAAATTAAAATAAAACCCTCACATTGGATTGATTTAAATGGCTCAACTACTTTATATAGATAAAATGTCTATATTTATAAATCTATTGGTTTTTAGTTCCTCAGAAAATTTCTGTTCCATAAATATTCTGTATAAAAGTTATTATTGCTTAACTATTTTCAAAATGGTATGTTCTGATATTTTCTCAAAACGGTCTCCTTTGTGGTCTATAGTATAACTGTCTTGTAATGTAAAAATATTGTGGACAAAATTAATTTAAAATCTAACATAGATTAAAATGTAATTGAATTTAATGCCATATTTAAAATTATTATAGAAATTGAAATTGAAATTATTGAACAGAAACTGTAGAAATTTCAATTCTAAGTTTCGATAACTATTACATTTTTCAACTTTCTTCTAGTTGTTTCCTAAGCTTTCAGATTTTGTTGGTAATTATAGCAAATATATTTGTGTTTGAGCCACTTACTACTACAGCAGACTGTATAACCATTTTCCATTCACATACTTTAAGGACTTCACATTGTTGTTAATCTGCTTTAAATCAGAGATAAAATTGAAGTTAAATCTTGTAACAACAAAGATTAATTGTGATCTATTTTATCTTAGCTGGTGGGGCACTGTGTACGTGGCCCCAGGCTCCTCCGAGAGACCTCTTTGGTTCCTTCAGCATCCATTCTCACAATTGTTTATTACCTTGGTCCCAACTGAGTGTTTTACTAGTGGTGAAGGTTTTAGAAATGTTAGGATTTGATATAAGAAAACTACAACCTAAAATGAGAAGCAATTTTTCTTTGCATTTATTTGTAGGAGAAAACAATCAAAGAAAGGTGCTTGGGACTTACTTCACCTTTGGATCTTTAATAAGAACAGGCCTGAGCTTCTCTTCTCTGTAATGCTGACAGACTGTTAAGCAGCATTTG
>NW_004957578.1:0-1378 GCF_000276665.1 Chinchilla lanigera
TTTTGGTTTTTCTCCGGTACCAGGAACTGAACTCACGACCTTGCGCTTGCCAGGCAGGCGCTTTTGCCGCTGAGCTAAATCCCCAGCCCCTCCTTGCAATTTCTTTACTATGTTAAATACTGAAGGATGGTAATGTGGTTGGACTTGTTCATGTAGAATTTTGACATTATCTTGAGTACTAGGTACATATTCCCACTTAGATGGTCATTATTTCTTATCCAGTGGACTTGATCAATAGTTAATGCTTCTGTCTTTCTTCGGGAAACCATTATATATGCAGGAAGACCATGCACTTCCTTGAGGGCGACTTTCACAGAACATATACATCTCACAGCGATACAGACAAGGCATGTGAGTTACTCAATTTTATCTGCTTTCTTTATTGGGGAACATAACTAATAATTGTACTCCAGATTCTTTGTGCTGTCTGCCTGATAGTCATAGCTGTCTCCCTGGTGAGCTATAATTTCTTCAAAGTTTTAAATATTAGCAGCTGATCCAATGAGAAACAATTAAATGAAAACTATGCAAGAACCTTATTTTCACCTGAACTCAGGCAGTAGGCCCCTATAGAATAGACCAAACCAAAATGAAATGATTCATAATCAATATTGCCTAATCACATTTAAACTTCAGGAAAGCAGATCTAATAAGAGACCAGTGATTTCTTAAAACAAGGAACTCCAGCTTAGTGGAGAGGGAATAATAAGGAACCTGCCACTACATTAACCTTTAAGATAAAGAAACCTGAATTCACCTGACTTCAGCTAAGCAGGAAATTCTCTGCTTCTTTGAATATGGCTTTCAAAACCTTCTATTCTAGCCTTTCTAGTTTTTGATTCTGTTATACTCTGTAACATGGAAGATTCCTTGATTCATGAATCAAAAATAAAATATAACTAAGTCTACAGCTAACAGTGTCATTATTATGTCTTTTGACTCAGATGCATGAATTAGTGAAGGATTTGGCCCGATCTAGTGAAGGAAATTGTTTGAATTAGTGAAGGAAATAGGATAAATTTAGCTTTCTGGTTTATCTTATACTTTAGTGCTGTTTTAAGGAAAAGAGCAACATTTTTTCTCAGCTGTGTATTTCTTCCACAAACAGCTTAACAGATAAAGGATCCTGGTAAGTATATTGACTGGAGAAATATCCATTCTTCCAATTGGTGCATGTGTAATATGGACAATATCTTAAATTAACCAGTGCTCATTCATTAGAGTAAGACAAATACAATTATATATAATATGCTACCATTTTTATAAGTTTGAGTAGGTGAAAATTAAAGTAGCATAAATAACTAATACATATTCAAAATACACAGAGTCCACCAAAAATTATACACAATTCAGGAAAAGAAAAATAGTATATCTTTTC
>NW_004957579.1:0-1326 GCF_000276665.1 Chinchilla lanigera
CTATATTTCATAGCTTCAGAGGTGGAGGTTTGGAATTCTGTTTAATGATACAGAGGTGACCACCATTGGTACTCTGGCAGGTGTAATATAGAGGAGAAGTGAGGAATAGACAAGCAAACTAAGTCTACATCTAAAAACCAAGAAACTAAACAATCTGAAGGTTGATACCTAAATGAAACATGATTGTAAGCAATGAACTGAGAAGCAGAGTAGGACCTATCAGGGAAACAAAATCAGAAACAGCAGTTTCTTCTGGGAAAGGCAATTGTACTTTTTCACAATAAGTGCTTTCATGCTACTTCATTTTTAAGTAAAATACTCTACACATATTTGTCTCTTAGGCCAGTGAAAGAGAAGATGAAACACCAGCAGTTTCATTTTAGGAAAACAACATCATTCATTACATTAAATAAAATGTCTGTAATTTGGATTGAATTGGCATTGTATTTTGATCATATTTAATTGTAAATTTTTGATTTTATAATAGAATAAAAGCATAAGGATTTTATACTTAGTCTTATATATGTGCCTTCCCAAATACTATTCAAATATAAAATGCCTAAGTTGATTCTGAGAGGCCAAACCTTCTTTCTGTCACTATATCATGCAAGTTTGAAGAGTACTGCTTTGCAGTAAGGGCAACATTGAGCTACCTTGGTACCAACTCAGGGCTTGGTTTAATTTCATGTTCTGTCTGAAGCCTTTCCATAATAGTCTAAGGGGAATTGATGATGGTCTCCTTAGGCTTCCACTGTACATTATACATGCATTTGTCACAGCTTGTATTTCTCATTATAGAGCTATTCATTTACTTATTTACTTATTTCTTTTTTGTCTTTTTGAGACGGGATCTCTCTATGCTATTCAGGTAGGGCTTGAGCCCAAATTGTAGCCCAGGCTGTTCTTAAACTCAAAATGATCCTCCTGCCTCAGCCTCCCAAATGCTGGGATTACAGGCGTGTGCCACCACACCCGGCTTTATAGAGCTAGTTTTTACACAGGTGTTTGTTTAGGAGCCTTAGACTGAAAGTCCTTATGAGTGGGCTCAGCTTATTCCTCTGTATGCTGCGCTCTAAGTTCCCAGCCAGTCACGTTCAGGAGCCCAGCAAATGCTTGCTGAATCAATGGGTGACAATAGCAATAATAGTCTCTGGCTTTCAGTGTCCCCTGCACTTCTTAGCCATCAAATTGAAAAAGCACAATGTACTTCATTCACCATGGCAAAAAAGCTTTTTAGAAATAAAAGGAAACACTAAGATAAGGTGTAAGTCTTACAATTAGATTTATGGTGATTAAAGGCATCAAAAAGGAGTTGTCTTAGCCACC
>NW_004957580.1:0-1323 GCF_000276665.1 Chinchilla lanigera
TTGTTCACTGTTGGATTAAGTGTTTTAAGAGAGGTAAAATCATGTCATCCATCTCTTCATTGAATATAAGCATGCTCCAAGCCATCCTTCTCTTTCTTCTTCCATCTCAAGGAAGTAAAATTGGACATTCTTTGTGCATAATGACAAACAGTGTAAAAACAACCAGTACAATCCCTTCCCATGTGTTAGAACACTTAAGAAAGGACAAGGCTGAAACTTGGGTACTATGCAATAAACCTAGGCTCAGCTGGTCAGAACTATAAATGTGATCAGGAAGACTGTGTTTGGTACTTTGAGGCATTGTTCAGCAGAATGGAGCTGCTGAGTACCTCTAAAATGGCAGTGAGAGATAGCTTTCTTGAAAATATTCAAGCCTAAGACCTTGGATGGTTTGACCTGGTGAAAGCAGTAAGGAAACCAGAGAATTCTGTTACCTGAGGCCTGTCTCTGTGGACCCTGAGTTTTCTCTTGTGTAATATAGGGAGAACTGTCTCTGCCCACACTGTGCTGAGGACCAGCTAGACTCGGGACAGAGCAGTAAGTAATTAATTTTAATAAACTGGCATAAAAATAAATTGAGTGTCTCTACTAGGCCTACAGACCTGTGGCTGGATTACAGACAGGTTAATTTTTCAGCCAATGGCTAGAGCCCAGACTAGCAAACAATCTGTAAAGTTCTGGCTCCTCAAAGCAAGATAAGGCAGCTGAGGACTTTGACTCATTGAAATTCCTTCTAGCTCAGCAGTCTAGTTAGCAGATCATCACACTACTAGTTAACCATGATCTGCTCTTGTGTGCTTTTCCAAAAATGTACTATTCCTTAATCCTTGAACCTTGACCATTTCAGCAGCCCACCACCATGGTTTCCTGCAGCCCACCAGCACACCTCCCAATCAAACTGTGCACCAATAAACTGTGCTCCCAATGGAATTGTGCAAGGACATTGAGCCTCAGGGTCTTAGTCCTTATTGGGCTTTGACCGTCCCAGTTCCTCTTGTAAATGAAATACACACACACACACACACACACACACACACACACACACACATATATATCTTGTCTGTGTTTTATTCTATCATATCCCTAAGCTGGAGATCAGTTGTCCTAGGCAAAGGCCCCAATAGGATTGTTCCAGAAAATAAATGAGTTTGGAGAGTGAGATCAATTGCTTTTCTTTCCATTCTAGAAGGCCCGGAAAGGGCCAGAAAGGGGGATCAGTGCCTAGGGGTGGAGGTAGACTTGTGTGACTTGGGATTTCCTAAGTGGCAGGTGTCACCTTCCTCCAGTAATGTTGAAGAGCCCCTTGAGAGCATTGCCCAAGTT
>NW_004957581.1:0-1264 GCF_000276665.1 Chinchilla lanigera
GGGTCTCAGATGAAGTATAAGCAGCCATGGTTTCCCTCTCCTGCCTAGACCTAAAAGCACAGGAATTATGATCAAACATGGGACATGGAACATGCTGTAGGCATCAGGACCATGGACATCTCTACTTTGATGTTTATGTAGAGAGAACTGAGCATCAGATGGAATCAAGAACTCAAGAGTCAAATGGGAGAGGAAGACATGAAAGGGCCCTTCTTACACAGCACAGAGCCAAGAATTAAAGAGTTCACAGAAGCCAGTGACACAGTATACTACATGAGAGAGAGGCTCGCTTTGTCTCTGAGCTACAACTTGACTGTCGGGTAAAAGAACCAATGGTGATACCTGAATCCTGGGTGACAGCAGCAACTGGTGGTAAAGGAAACCCTACTCTGAGTACACAGGAAGTAAACTTATATTCCCACAGACCTCTCTCACTACTTAACTTTCCCAAATATTACAGGGAGCATAACATTGGATCCAGTGGACCTATCTCTTATTTTACACTACAAAATTGTACTTTAACATAAGAGTAGACTGCTGTGTGTCTCAGTACCTTTCACTGAGGGATACAGGGAGCAAGCTATGTGTTTACCCACTTGCATGATGAATGTCAAGGGGTGCGCATGTGTGCAAGAGTGGCAAAATGGGATTTTTACCCACATTTTGCTCCATCTAACTGTTTTTTGCAGATACCCAAGCATCACAGAGGGTCAAATAGACTGAGCCCAGTACATGATTTATTAAAAAAAGGTTTGCTTCTAGATTTTTCTAGTAGAAGTAGCACAATTCACGACAAAGGCACATGGAAAAACAGATTTTCAAGTTGTGGAGGAGGTCAAAAGTGAATCATAAATTACTCATTCATAGATGATAAAGATGCTCCATTATGATAAAATACTTGCTTTCATAACAGAAGGTAAGTATGGGTAGAAATGATGATGATGATGACTTTGATGATGCCAATGTCGGCCAAAGTTCCTGTGACAGTGAAATGGAATAAAAATCAACTGATATAGACACAGACAATACAGGCCTCCTTGATTTAGAGGATGAAGAAAACAGCAATGTGAATACACATTGGACCAGTTCAAATATTGATAAGGTAACCTCAAGAAAACGGAAGCCTGAGATGGAAACTTTCTACAACAAAACCAAAGTTGGAGTAGATGTTGTTGATGAGTTATGCCGCAACTACGATGTCACGTGAAACACAAGGCACTGGCCAATGGTTGTGTTTTACTCAATCCTAAACATTTGTGCCATA
>NW_004957582.1:0-1369 GCF_000276665.1 Chinchilla lanigera
TTTTTTGAGATACAAGGGACTGAGCCTTGGGCCTTCACAGAGCGCACACTGATCACCATACGCAGCCAATTTATAATTTTGATTTTTAATTCTGAGATAGACTGTTAATAAGTCAGAAAATTGTTGGGGCCGCATTTCTGCATCTGTTCCTCCCGCCTCAGCCTCCCAGAGTACTGAGATTTCAGTATATGCCACCACGCCCAGCTGAACTTCTGCACTTTTCCACTTTACCCAAGCTTAGGAAAGAAGTTGGTCAATCAGCTCTTCAAAACATTCAGGTTGTTCAAGCCCCTTGGGATCCTCTGAGCTCCTCACCTCTGGGTCCACACATTGTTTGGTGGATGAATGCTGGCAAGTTCCTCTCCCTGGCCAGGTTCTAGGTTTGCCAGGTGCAAATTAGGGGAAGTCATCATGCACATTGGGTTTCTGAAAAGATTCTTTGAGATGCTGGATGAAAACCACCAGCTCCACTGCTATTGGAAGGACAAAGAAACCTACACCAGGCTAGAACAGGAAAGCAGACCTGGGTGGAGGTGGAAGACAAAACCTGCCTTGAGGGGAAGACAAGAAAACAAACTTGCTTGAAATAGCCCAAGGGTGAGGAAAGGCTGAGCCCAGAACTAAAACGGTGCTGATTCAAAACCCAGACCACTAATTATAACCACTATGTCCCACACAGCTCTCAATTTTCCCAGGGGAAAAAAATGGCCAGATGATTGAGAAATAAAGATGAGAGAGAAAAGCTGAGATCGAGAGGAGCCCTCTCTCTGGCTGAGAGGAAAAGAACTGCTCAACAAATGTAGCTGGTTTATTTATGCATTTGACAAAGTGAGAGTCACGTGACACAAGGTTGCCTCACAACTCATGGCTGGGCAAGTCTCAGGCAAGGTGCTTCTCTGGACTGAAGCAGCTTCATTGCTTCAGGCACTCTTCATTCTCAGACCAGCTGTGCCTTGACCTGTGTGCTGTGACATGACACACATGTCACCGATTTCCAGCCTCAGCCACTCCCTGCACTAACCCATCCTGAACTCCGTACCCGCAGGAACATCTATCACAGTGCTACATCCATCACAGTGCCCTTCTATGATCCTGGACACAAGCAGGGAGCCCAATCCAAAACCAAATTCCACTTTATGAACACATTAAGTCACCCACAGGAGGAAGCGGCCCAAACCCCCATAAAATGAGCCCATCAGCAGGAGCTCTGCAATCCCAGCTGTGGGGCCCGACCTGTCCAGAGGAATCTGTTCTGCTTCTTGCAATAAATCTTGCATTCACTTTGCAACTTCCCTGGACTTCACTCTGTGGTTTCTATGCCTGATTCACTGCCCAGACCCAGGTACAAGCCAAGCTTGGTAGTCACAGT
>NW_004957583.1:0-1373 GCF_000276665.1 Chinchilla lanigera
AAAATATCTAAAGAAGCCAGAAAAGAAGACATGTGACACAGAAGAAAAAAGGTAAAAATGTAGGAAAGAATGCAACCACAAACAGCCGAGAAATAGCTTTAAAGAAATGAAGGGAAAAACCAACCCTGCCAATTTGAAGTACTATAGCAGTGAAAATATATTTCAGAAATGAGGCCAAAATTCAGTCTGTTTCAGGCAAATGAAAGCTGAAACAATTCACAACCCACAGCCCCATACTCCCCTTAAATATTAAGGTAGGTTTTTATGCAGAAGGAAAATGATACCTGATGAAATTCTGGATCTACACAGTAGGAAGAGGAGGAGAAAACGTAACTGCTCGATAATATTTTAATGATTGTTTCAATCTCTTTATTTACTACTTAAACCTCAATAACAACATTGTGTGCAGTCTGTAACATACATGAAGTAAAATATATGGTGAACATAGTACAAAGGTCTGGAGGCAGGAAATGACATTATTCTATTTTAAAGGTCTAACACGATACATGAAAAGGTACAATATCACTTAAAGATGGCGTGCTATAAGATAAGATGTGAACTCTAAACCTAAAGCAATTGCAAAATAATGAAGTCTTCCTAGCTGATAAACGAACAGAGGAGATCAAATGGAAATAGATGCTGTGTAAGTACTCTTTGTGTGTGTGTGTGTGTGTGTGTGTGTGTGTGTGTGTAAGTGCTCTTATGGAAGAAAGATGAAATGCAGAACAAAAGGGCACATAGTAAATAAGTAGAAAGATGATAGGCTTAAACCTAACTGTATCAAAGAACATTTTTTAAAAAGTCACTTATTTCTTAATAAGTAATTTCACTGGCTAAGAAGTAGGAACACATAAAATGAGAAAAATGTCCAGGTGTGGCAGTTATCAGCCTGTATTAGTGCAAACCGCCCTCAGAACTCTGCGGCTCCAAATGTCCATTTCTTATGAGTTTGTTGGTGAGCCGGGGGGAGCTGGTCTTCGCAGGGTGGGCTTGTCAGTTCAGCTGCCTTGGCTGGATGCGCCCACATCGGGCCAGCTGGGCTCCACGCTCTCTGAGACTTGGCCGGGTTGAGGAGACTGCTTGGAAGTCTTCCTCATCCTTCTGGCACCCAAGAGCTGCCCTGACGTATTCTCGCATCAGATGCGGGCGTTGAACTGGCTAAGCACTTTCCAAATTCCTGCCTGCATCACAGCTAATTTCCCATGAGTTAGTGAGCATTTTCAGGTTAAGAAGAAGGAAAATTGGTATCAGATGGAAAGCTGCAAGTCAAGGGACAGAGGAGCAGAGGAAATGGTAAACGCTTGGTGCAGTGGCTTAGGCAGCAGTTTCTAGATCCAACATCAAAAGCACAAACAATAAAAGAAAAATTCATC
>NW_004957584.1:0-1288 GCF_000276665.1 Chinchilla lanigera
TAGCAATATGTAATACAATGTTAACTTCCTATCACATTGACTAAAATTCTGTATTGCTTGTATTGTGTTATTTTGTAAAGGTCTTCATGTCGGTTAACATGTTTTCATTCTTTTATCTTTAAAACAAAAAAGAAGTGCTTTCTCAGAGGCTATGTTTTGATTAGTCTATACCTGAATATTTTTTTAAAAATCTCAACTTTTATATGAACCCCTTGATACCAATCTTAAATTTCCTATCTACAGTGTAATCAATGAATCTGTACAAGCAAATGAACTACTAACACTAGGTTTCTTTTTAAATTAAAAGATCCTTCTTATTTTAGGAATTTAAAACCAAAGTCAGGCATAAAACTTAACTGCATGTTTAAAAGACATGTAATACATGTATATTCTGAATATAACTGGAAAAGTTAACTTTTTCTTAGTCAGTATTGTTATTTGACCCAGATATTTAGTAGTTTGTTGTAAACTGTTATACTCATCAGAAGTAGTAGAAAAACTTACATGTATACTAAAACAAAGTTTAATTAGGAAGATATACACAGTTTTGTGGTTAAATAGTTTTAAACTCAACATTAAATATATTTAAATAGATATATTCCATTTGGGGTCTACTATTCTTTATATAGATATACAATTATTAAAGCATAAAATTAAATAATTTGATTTAAGAAGTTCGGCAATATATATTCAATATAAAAGTGTACATCCCCTTTGAAAAATTCTGTACTGTAATTCATTCTAAATAAATTTGATTATTTTCTGAGTTTTATCTAATTAAACTAACCACTGTTCTACCCCAGGATACAATAACACTGTGAAGTTATTTGACTTCAGAATTCTATCCATAATTGTGAAAGCAATATCTAATAAAAAATATATTTCAGGACCTGAACTCTACAATTTATAAAAAAGAAGCAATTGAAGTAATCATGTTGTTAGGATCAATTGTGAAACATTTAAATATATTAATAAAATTAAAACATAAAATGCTACCAATGGAAATTACTAGTCATAAACACTAAGGTGTCCTTTACTCAAAGTTAGCTAGCAACAGGCCTTGCGCCCAGGCAGCGAGTTCTCCGGGAGCGGCAGGGCTCCTGGGTCCGAGTTTGGGCTGGCCGGATACCACCACGATTCCCAGCTGAAAAGCACGCACAGAGCCAGGTAGGCCCCATCCAATCATGGAGGCCAGGACGCAAGAACAAAGACCCTGCGGACATTGCAGGCTGAGTTGCTAGGCGCAGGGAGGCCCAGGGGACGGGCGGGGCAAGCAGGCCCTCTGAGC
>NW_004957585.1:0-1282 GCF_000276665.1 Chinchilla lanigera
GTACTGAATCAGTGTGGTATTGGATGTGGAAGGCCCACCAGAGGATTGTTACCAACAAAATAAAAAGGAGCACTGGAGAAGAAGAAAAGGTGCTATTATGGGGCTCTTGGTCCTCCTGGGTGCTGTTGACTCACCTGGAGGAGCTTGTCATGCTGATTTTCTTGATTTGAACTTGGCTGTTCTCATTGTTGGGGCAGCTTTGGACCTCACGATTGCTGAGGGTGGGTATAGTACTTTTTGGGGGAGCTCCTGTTCTTACTTTGAGCATTGCTTCCTGGCTATAGTGCTGATCCCTCAGCCTGCTGGCACAGATCCTTCATCCCACTGGCACAGACTTTCTAGCTTCCACAACTGAACTTTGTGCCTTCTGTGCACAGAACCATTAAACAGACTTGCATGAGGCATTGTCATGGGCTCTAGGTCTTCAGCTGGACTCATGCAGGACATTGCCATGGGACCCAGGTCCTCAGCTGGATTCTCTGGATCTTTAGTGTATGGACAAATTTCCTGCACTCTCTTTGTATATGACTCTTTGTGTGGTGCTTATAAAATAGTCCTATAAATCATTTGTCCTGCAAAGAACAAATGAAGAAATTCATGTTCATCAGACCAACCCTATAAAGTGTACTGAAAGATATTCTAGAAAGAGACAGAAATGACCACAACTTCAAGAATAACAATAAAGGAACTACTAAACAGAACAAGCAGTTAAACAGATGGGATAAGTAGGTAACCAAGAGTAAGAAAATAAAATGACAAAGATAAGCCAATATATATCAATTATAACCATCAGTGTAAATGGCCTCAATTCACCAATCAAAAGAAGCAGACTGGCAGAGTGGATCAAGAAACAAAATCCAACAATATGCTGTATACAAAAACACATTTAACTCAAAAGGAAATTCATAGACTAAAAGTCAAAAGATGGAAAACAATAGTCCATGTGACAGGAACCCAGAAAAAAGCATGGGTAGCTATTCTATTTGCAGACAATGTGAACTTCAAACCAAGCAGAATAAAAAGAGATAAGGAAGGTTGCTATGTACTTATTAGGGGAACACTGCAAGAGATAGAGATAACAATCATAAATATCTATGCACCAAATAGAGGAGCACCCAACTAAGACAAATTTTAACAAACATGAAAAATCAATAAGCAACTACACAATTGTAATGGGGGACCTTAACACCCCACTGACACAAAGAGATAGGTCAACTAGGCAAAAAATCAGCAAAGAAATAACAGAACTAAACCAAAATTGTGGAGAAATGGATTTGGTAGA
>NW_004957586.1:0-1371 GCF_000276665.1 Chinchilla lanigera
GGATTTAGCTCAGCAGCAAAAGCGCCTGCCTGGCAAGCGCAAGGTCGTGAGTTCGGTTCCCGGTACCGGAGAAAAACCAAAAAAAAAAAAAAGTGAGAACAGTGCATAGAAACGATACTCATGCAAAAAGGTATGTCGGGGAGAGAACACACATACACGCACATCCCTCTGCTCTGCACAGGCACAGACTACCTCCAGGACACTGAAGAGATTTCTTCAGTCTTGCTATGTAGTTCAGGTTGCTCTTGAACTAACTATGTAGCCCAGGCCAGCCGTGAGCTCACGGGAATCCTCCTGCCTCGGCCTCCCAAGTGTCATTACAGGCTTGTGTTACCACGCTCAACTAAGACATTTCTAACAATGGAAAGAGACTGAGTTGGGGAGGGGGACTTCACTCCTCATTCATTTTTTGTGCCTTTTGAATTTTGAACTATGTGAGCTTCTCAAAAACAAAAATTAAAATTATAAACAAAAACAAAGGCATTTGAATTAAATATTTTTTTAAAAGCGCACTGACATCTAGAGCTGCCTCCAGAGCCGGTGTGACCTTGCACAGTCCATTCTTCATTCCACTGGTGGGAAACAGAGGCCCGAAGCACAGGCCTCAGGGTAGGAAGGGAGTGGGGCCAAGGTCTGCAGGTCCTACCAGGTCCCCAGCTGCTCGCGTCTCCCCAGACACAGCACTAAAACAGAAGTCAGGGTGTGTACTGCCTGTGTGGCCTGGGTCACATTACTAGGCTTTGAGCCTTGACCTCCCCACCCATCCACCCGGAGAGGCCTGTTTTACCACGGTCTGTCACTCCCATTGGCTGTGGTGCCCAGCCTGGAAGTGCGGTCAACACACCTCAGCAGCCACCTCCCCTGGCATCCTGGCCTTATCACCTGGCTCACTGGCCAAGAGGTGGCATCCCACTTTCCTGCAGGCACCCAGAATGTGATGGCAGCTTACAGATGGGGACTACTCCGCAGTGCTGAGGACAGTACAGTCCGGGACCCCCCACCGCAGCTCTCTCCTGACCCAGTAATGAATGAGCGCACGCCTCACAGCAGGCAGAGGCGTGGGGATGACTCAGAGCATCAACCTGGGAGGCCCCTCTGCCCTGCGGGACGGGAACACCCCTGTCAGGGCCCAGCACCCTTTGCGATGTCCGGGAACACCAGGGCATCCCTTGGTCTCAGCCAAAAGTTACAGTCCCTTCTTCAGAGAGAAAGACTAAGGCCTCTGGGGCCCTTGCTTTGTCCCACATTCAAACAGAAACAATCCCGGTAGCTAAAAGTAAGCCCAGAACTCACATATGCCAAGGTCATGCCTGGCACTGGAGCCTGACAACAGCCTAACGCGTTGTTAGTTACAAGTCTAAGACTCCTTTC
>NW_004957587.1:0-1319 GCF_000276665.1 Chinchilla lanigera
ACCTCCATGTGTAAACACCATATTGTCGCCCTAGTGTAAGAACCTGAAAGAGTAAGTAAATCTGAAAGGTACAATAGATATTGTGAAAGGGAAAGTAACTGCTTAATAGGAAAGAACAACTGGGTTGAGGGAAAGAAGAAAAGAAAGAAAGGAGGAAGGGAAATACATATATAAACACACACACACAACATAACTAAGATAATTGTACTATTAATTTCTTTGGTTTATTGAATGCAACAGATAATGTTTAATTGTTTGATCAATCTTGCATGCCTATACCTGGTAATCTGAGCAACTACTTTGAAGATAACAATAAGCAATACAACAACTGTTGTTGATTTCCTATCATCTTGTTTTGAAATTCTGTATCATTTTTATAGTTTTTGTGTTGTTTTGTTTGTGTTGTGTTTTTTTTTATTCTTTTCTCTTTAAAATAAAAAAAAATTTAAAAAGAAGATGCAGATGCATCTCCAAACACACTCAGCCTCCTTATCTTTGACAAATGGGACAAACATATTCACTGAAAGAAAGATAGCCTCTTTAATAAATAGTGCGGGGGGAAAAAAATAAATAAATAGTGCTGGAAAAACTGGCCCTCTGCTTGCCACAGATTAAAACTAGACCCATGTCTATCACCATGCACTCAACTAAAGTAAAAATGGGTCAAAGATCTAAGTATTAATACAGAAACACTGAATCTAGTGGAAGGAAAAATAGGTAAAAAACTTGAAATCATAGGTGTATGTAGAGACTTCATAAACAAAAACCAGACTGCAAGGAAAATGCTACCAAGAATCAACAACTATATCTCATCTTATTAAAAAGCTTTTGCACAACAAAAGAAATTGCCAACAGAGCACAATCTGGAATAGTTAACATGGCTGCAGCCATTAGGACCCTCCGCAGGGTCCTGACACATACTCAAAGGCATAGCCTTTCCAAAATGGTTCATCAGACATCTGTTCATCCTTGTTCTGTAAACATTCAGGTTCCTAGCAGACATTTCTCTGCTGCTGCTACAAAGCCTGCAAAGAAAGCCAACAAAGGTGCCAAAGAAAAAACATCAGATGAAAAGAAAGATGAGATAGAAAAAATAAAGTCATACCCATACATAAAAAGTGAACCTGAGGATGACGTCTATTTAAAGTGTTTATACACAAGGCATATATATGAGGTGGAGAAAGCTATTCACTTACCTAAGAAGTTTCACATTTTGGATTCTACTCATCCAAAACGAAGAGTTCTTCTTGATTTGACACAGAATATGGCACTAGGGGGAAAGAAGGAGTGGAAGCATTTGCCAGCATTATTAGTTTTCC
>NW_004957588.1:0-1315 GCF_000276665.1 Chinchilla lanigera
TGAAATACTTAGGAATCGATCTTTGAAAGGAAGTAAAAGGTCTATATATTGAAAATTACATTACTCTGAAAAAAGAGATTGAAGAGGATGTCAGAAACTGGAAAAATATTACTTGCTCATGGACATGAAGAACCAACATTGTGAAAATGGCCATACTCCCAAAATTGTTAAGCAGTTTGAACGCAATCCCACACAACTAAAGAAAACATTCCTAAAATTCATCTGGAAGCAGAAGATACCTAGAATTGCAAAGGAAAGCCTAAGCAACATAGGCAAGGCAGGAGGCATGAGAATCTCTGACTTGAAATTATACAACAAAGCTACTGTGATAAACTCAGCGTGAAACTGGCAAGAAAACAGACTTGAGGGCCAGTGGAACAACTTAGAAGATGCAGACATAACCACAAGGACACTCAGCCACTTTATCTTTGACAAAAGGGCCAAACATGTTCACTAAAAGAAAGATAGCCTCTTTAATCAATGGTGCTGGGAAAACTGACTCTCTACATGCTGAAAACTAAAACTAGACCCATGTCTATCACTATGCACTAAAGTCAAAATGGATCAAAGATCCAAATATTAAAGCAGAAACCCTAAATCTACTGGAAGAGAAAGTAGATAAAATTCTTGAAAACATAAGGGTGGGCAGAGACTTCATGAGCAAAACCCAAACTCCACTGGAAACACTTCAAAGATCAACAATTGGATCTCATCCTATTAACAAAACTTTTGCATATCAAAAGAAATCACCAGCAGAGTGAAAAGACAACCTACAGGATAGGAAAAAATTCACTTAACTGTATCTCAGACAAAGGACTTATATCTAGAACATATAAAGAGTTGAAAAAATTCAGAACCCCCAAATTCAAAGACCCAAACCAAAAATGGGCAGCTGAGATGAATACACACTTCTCACATGAAGAAATACAAATGGAAAATAAATACCTGGAAAACTGTTCAACATCATTGGTCATTCGAGAGATGCAAATTAAAAAAACACTGAGATTCCTTCTCACCTCAGTAAGAATGGCTATCACCAAGAAATCAGCCAAGAACAAATGCCAGCAGGGCTATGGGGAAGAAGGAACCCTTGTCCACTGTTGGTTGGAGGGTAGACTGATACGATGACTGTGGATGTCACTGTGGAGATTTTTCAAAAAATTAGCATTAGACATCCCATTCAACCCAGCTATTTCCCTTCTGGGTATTTTCCCAGAAGAATTAAAAACATCATACCACAGCTATATATTTGCACCCATGTTTACAGCAGCACAATTTGTCATAGAAAATCTTGGAAACAACTCAAATCCCCATC
>NW_004957589.1:0-1369 GCF_000276665.1 Chinchilla lanigera
AATAAATTTATTTATTTATTTAGTGGTACTAGGGATTGAAGCCAGGACTACACACTGGGAACTATATCCCCAGCCCATTTTAAGAAAAACTTGGGTTGGGCGTATAGCTCAGTGGCACAGCGCTTGCCTGGCAAACATGAGGTTGTGAGTTTGATTCCCACTACAAAAAAAAAAAAAAAAAGGAAAAAATACTGAGAAATTGAGAAAGGGAGGAGGGAGAAGGGAAGAAAGGAGAGAAAAAAGTCAAACACTTTGTAAATTGCTAGGACATCAACTCAGACCTTTGAAAACTGGAAATTAAAAAAGAAAAAAAAATTCAACATTTGCCCTTCTTTCTAGTGGGAACCGTGTATCTCAGTAACTAAATAACACTAACAAATGAAATAAGGTTCTATACACAAGAACTATAGTCCATACAGAAAAAGAGGAGAAAACCATAAGTCTACAACCTACAGATAACTGATTCAGATAACGGTAAACACTGACTGGTGAAAGCATTAAGCTAGCCATTGACGGGCAACTTAACAATGAAACAGTCAGCATGTTGCCAGTGATAAAAGACATCACCAAAATGATGTAACAAGTCACTATGCACTCCTTGTGAGGATGTGATAGGAAGAACAGGGCACCATCCATCAAGAATCTTTGCCAAGGGTTTTCTTCCATTCCCCGTCCTCAGGCTGCAACTTCCAAACTCCACAGGGATGTGAAAGACACTGTGGGGCAAGAATCAGTCCCCTAGTTTTCCTAACCCAAGAAAATCCATTAAACTTTTTGAAAACCACTGCCATGGAGCTGAAACCTCACTTTATGACTTCTTTAGGGGGTGGCCTAGTGTTATGGTTTGGATCTGAAATGCTCACGCGTTGAACACTTGGTCCCCAAAGCAACAGCACTGAGAGGTGGGGCCTTTGGAAAGTGACTGGCCATGAGGGCTCTCACCTCATTAACGGATTTACCTATTTATTATTTATTTATAAAAGTGAGTGCTTGCTCTCTTTGGTTCCCAGCTTTGCTCTACCATGCAATCCCAGCTATGAAGTTCTGCATTACTGCATGGAGATGCAGCCAAGTGATCATAGACTGAAAATTCTGAAACTGTCAGTCAAAACAGACCTTTCCTCTATTTAAGTTGTTTCTCTCAAGTGTTTTGTCATAGTGACGGAAAGCCAACAGAACAAATCAACAGGGGATGCTAGACATATTTTCTTGAATAGTTCATAGTTCAAAAGCAAGAATGGCGTGATAATGACCAAGGCATAGCAGACGATGGTTGACCCAAACATCCTGGATTATGGGCCCAGATCCAAACATCCTGGATTCTGACCCAGTCCATCTGGGATTAAGGCATAGCAGAGGATGGTTCTGA
>NW_004957590.1:0-1365 GCF_000276665.1 Chinchilla lanigera
TCATTAGTCACTGGATGATGCTGTGTCTAATGATACTAACCTTGTCAAAAGTAGAGAGAAATATCCCTAGAGTTGTTGTTCATTTCCTCTTCTCTCATGTAAAAAGAGGACTCCACCTGACCTCAGCTTTCTCCCTTGTCTTAATTAAAAACTCCCCTCACCATTTATCCCTGGGATCGTTGACAGCTGCACAGGTCATGGCAGAATCCATGAATACCCAACCTGGAAAAGAAATAAAATCCATGAAACAGATGCAAACAGAAAATGAAAAGATTAAAATCTCCACTGAAAGTATATGCAACAGATTGAAAAATGTGAGGTAGAATATTAGATATAGAAGACAGAATTGCAGAAGAGACCATGAAAAATCAATTCAGCAGCTGAAAGATGGAGCAAAAAGCAACATAACATTGATTGAAATTAAAGAGAAAGCTGGTGTTGGGAGTGACTGGACCTGGAAATTGCTTATATATGTGGAAGCAAGATAAAGCCATAGTGCCTAAAGCAGTCAAGTTACCTGAGTCTTGAAAAAAGCATCCTTCCTGAACAATTCAGTCATTAGTCACTGGGTAACCTTGACTCTCATGATACTAACTTTGCAAGAATATAAATAAATGCTGCTACTGTTGTTGTTCAGGTCCTCTTACCCATCAGGTATGGAGGTCACCTTACCTGACACTGCTATTAGTCTCTTGTATATCTTTCCTCATTCTTGCTGCTGATACTTCCCAGGATACAGCAAGAACCCAATAAGTTAAAAACAAGCTGGAGACAGCACATATGTCATAAAAACCCTTTTCACAGAAATAATGGCAGAAAACTTCTGAAACGGATAAAGAAGTTGACATGCAAATAAATTAAGTACAGAGAACTTCAACCAACTTTGATCAAAACAAATCCATTCCATGTCAAATAGTAATTAATATTCCAGAAATTAAACAGATGAACAAAACATTAAAAGCAGTTAGAAAAATGAAATGAATCACCTATAAAGGAAAGCACATCCGAATCGCAGCAGAACTCTCAACACAAACACTCAAGTCAAGGAGACCTTGGAATACAGTACTTCAAGCTCTAAAGGGAAAACAACCTCTATTGAAATTGTTGTTACCCTCAAATATATATTTCAAAATCAGTGGAACATAAGACAATTCCATGACAAAGAACAGCGGAAGAAACCATGACCGCGAAACCAGCTTTTAAGAATGTTCAGGAGGACATATTAGAAAGAGAAAATGAAGACCACAAGCACAAGAACACCAAAAGAAAGAAGTCACCTGGCAGCTCCAATAATTATGCAGAGAAGACAGGGAAAAACAACAGAAAAGTAACATGAGAAGGATAAGCCAATACATATCTGTTACA
>NW_004957591.1:0-1343 GCF_000276665.1 Chinchilla lanigera
CCTGCCCAGCCCTGGCCTGGGAGGCGGCCCCGCGTCCTGCCCCAGCCCGGGCCCTGCCGCCCCCTCTGCGCCTCGGCGGCTGACCTTGATCATGTACTCGATGCGGCTGTGCGAGTGCTTCTCGATCACCGACTCGATCCAGATCAGCGGCTTCACCTGCGGGGATGACGGGCCCACAGCTCAGCCGCTCCGCCCGGCCCCGGGCGGGACACGGAGGCCCGGGCGGCCCAGGAGCAAGGCTCGGGACTCACATGCGTGTTGAGCCGGTAGGACATGAGCTCGAACTCGCCGTCGGGCGGGATGAAGGAGATGGTGCGGTCGTTCTCGAAGCGCGACAGCCGCACGCACTGGTGGAACTTCACGTCCTCCAGCTCCACCGACTTGCTCTTGCCGCCTGGGGACGGGCGGGCCCCACCCACTGGTGACCACGGTGGCCCTGCCGGCCCGGCCCAACCCAGCAGGAGGCCGCCCTGGACCCCAGGGGACCTTTGCCGACCCGCCCGACACCACACTGCCTTGGGGAGGGAAAGCGGCGGGTGCCCATCCCGGGCCGCGTGTGCGCCCCAGCCCCGCAGTGATGACGTGTCCGGCAGCACTCACGGCCCGTGTTGTCGAAGAGGACCTTGTCGTTGAGGCCAAGGCGCAGCTCTGGCATGCCCGACAGGAACACCCGCATCTTGATGGAGCCCACGATCTCGCTGCGCAGCACATTGCCGTTGGCGCTGACCTGGCGGGGCAGGGCCATGGTCAGCCCTACAGGGCTGCCTGGCCTCGGGGACACCTTCGCTCGGGGCAGGAATGCAGGGTGTGCACACTGGGCTGGGATCCTCCTGGCTCAGCCTCCAGAGTGCTGGGAGGACAGCCTTACGCCACCGTGCTGGGCCAGGTTGCTACCCGTGCTGTCCTCGTACCTGAGCAGCCCTCTGGGCAGCCCCCCTCGCAGGCCCTACCCGCGGCCGCCTGAGCCACGGCCCGGGCCTGCGCCCTGCCCAAGCAGCCCTGCGCACCTCCAAGCTGCACCTTCTGCCAGCCTGTCACCTTGGGGCAGGTGGCAGCCGTGCTCCCCTCACCCTAGGCTTGGGACCCGCTCCCCAGCTGCTGGAGTCTCCTAGCCCACGTCCCCAGTGACAGTGGACACCAGCCAGGTTAATGCCAACCAGATCCTGTGTGCCCGATGCGGGGGCAGGACAAGGACGGGTGCCCGGCTGGTGCTGCCCGGGGGCTGGCCCTGCCCATGCCCACGAGAACGGGCCCGAGCTGGGCTGCTGGGCAACGCGCCCTGGGGCCAGCCGGCCAGTGCACAGGGGCCGCCCCACTGAGCTCCCCCGCGCCCAGGCCCGGCA
>NW_004957592.1:0-1366 GCF_000276665.1 Chinchilla lanigera
GATTTTTCTTGAGTATGCAAAGCCTACATTTTTGCATGCCAGCTGTACGTCTGGTTTCTTTTGGAATTATCTTGTGTTAGTCTTATAAAGAATCACCATGTGGGGCCTGGGGATTTAGCTCAGTGGCACAGTGCCTGCCTGGCAAGCGCAAGTTGATGAGTTCAATTCCCAATACCGGAAACCCCCCCCCCCAAAAAAAAAGAATCATCATGTGTTTTCCAAGCACACTATTGGTTATTGTGGAAATATAGTTCTATTTTTATCCTAATTCCTGTGTCATGAATTCTCTCTCTTTTCCTAGATCACCAAAACATGTTAAATATCTGTAAATTCCTGTTATAGTGTTTTTTTTTTTAAATCAGGAATAGGATTTATATTTTGTATCTCTTTCTTATATTAGTCAATATGATGAATTATATGAACAGATGTCCTAATGTTGAGTTTTCCTCACACCAGTGCATCCCTAGAGTTGAGTACTACATGATCTTGATGCATGAATCTGTCAGGTTTCTGGTGTAGTATATCTGCAACATTTATAACTGGGATGAATTCATTTTCTATTCTCCTGATTCATTTTTTATAAACTTATCAAGTGTAGCTGTCAATTCTATATTTACTTCAATATATAAATGTGAAGTTTTCCTTCATTTTTAACATCCTGGAACAATTTATATAACATTGAAATGAACTGATGTTTGAAGATTTAGCTATTAATATCTGGACCAAGGGGCTGGGGATTTAGTCCAGCGGCAAAGCACCTGCCTGGCAAGTGCAAGGTCGTGAGTTCGGTTCCCGGTACCGGAGGGGGAAAAAAAAAAAATCTGGACCAAGAGTGTGTGTGTGCATGTGTGTGTATGTGTTTGTGTGTATTTATTAATAGCTTTATCTTTCCCCGGAAGAAATTAATGTCACTATGATTGTTATTTACATTTATCTATTACAAACTTACTTTTGCTAACAGAAATATATTTATAATTATCGTATAGAATATGTATTAGTAAATATATTAGTTTAATTATAATAGTTTATATTTCTGCAGCTACTGAGTTAAGTTTTGCTATCTGTATTTGGAGCTACTTTTTCCATGTTGCTTAACTTGTGCTGCACTGAAGTATAAAAAAAAAATTAGTTTTTAGAAAATTCTTGATTTGCTCCAGGTGCTTTCATCCTCAAGAATATTTTGTTCAAATATTTGTGCTTGATGTGTGAATTCTGAGTTCGACCTTGGACTTTCCAAGAGCTTGTACGTGGACATTTTTTCCAACCTTCAAGATTGGTTCAAGTCCTCTAGCTTCAAAGCTTTGTGAGGTTGCAAAAGAAAAGTATTAGGAATTGGCTAAGGATCCATGGTCATCTCAGACTAGAT
>NW_004957593.1:0-1367 GCF_000276665.1 Chinchilla lanigera
ATTTCATCTCACCCCAGAAAGAATGGCCATCATCAAGAAGTCAATCAATAACAATTACTGAACTTTATATAAACATTATTTCTAAAATTCTATCAACAATGAGTGAATGGACTTATTCTGTATAACAAATTTTTTGATTAAAGTTTAAAATGACAGCATAAAAAATTGGTCCCTGGCAAGGGATGTCTCCGGGATACCTGGGCGGATGCAGCAAAGTGTTCTCCTTCCTTGTGATAGGAGCTTCACATTCTGGAAAGGCAATGACCACTCAATGGTAAGGAATGGAAACTCTAGGAGGCTCTGGGATCACACGGGCTCTAAACAAGAGCTGGTCCATACCCAAGTCTGTCTCCTGTGCAGCCCTGGTCTAGCAGAAGTAAGGGCTCCCCAGGTCATCTCCAAAGTCCCTGGCTACCAAGAAAAGTGCAGCTGGCCCTGAAGGCACCCTGGTCAGACACAAATGCAGAAGCCCCTGTTCTAAAATGTGTGCAGAAAGAGAATGGGGAAAGAGACAGCACTTCTCTTCAGGGTCTACACACTGGCCATCTGAGTAGACAGGGGGTGTCTCATGGCACTGGATAGGGCCAGAGTCTGGGTGACTAAGATCCAAAGCTGTGTCCATAGTGTTAGAAAGTTTTTTGGTGTTTTTTTGTTTGTTTGTTTGTTTGTTTTTTCATAAACCCACTTGAACTTTGTCACTGTTATTAAGCTTATCTCTTCTTATGTTTGCTCAGCTCATGGGTGGAAGGTGTCATTGCCCTCTCCCAATGTTATGGACAAATGCACGTATTCATTTATGAAATGACTTCTGTACTCAGTGGCCTCAGCACACACACAAACCTGGACATTAAAGGGACCTTGGGATTTCTATGAATGGCTGTGTCTGGGGTTAGGGAGAGAGAATGGCTGTCCACATGCCAGGAAGCTAAGGAATCTCTCCACCCACTGGGCCAGCACCTTGACCAGCCTCTGAGCCATCCATGTCCCCTGTGTTGTAACCCAGTCTGCAGGTGCTGCCTGGAACAGGGTGGGCAGGAAGTACAGGGCCAGGCACAGGGAGTGAAGGGAGTGGCTCACAGGTCCTGCTCTTCTTCAGGTAGCAGAAAAGTTGCACCTGACCCAGGCTTCCTCAGAGGCTTCCGGGACTGATGCTGACTTGCCCTTAAGAGAAACTTTCATCCTCCTCCTTCCTATTCCCCACCTTACAGCCCAGAAGGCTACTCTGTGTGGTAAATCATTTGAAAGCCATGGTCAAGCGAAGATGGTGTGGATGTGAGATTTCTATGCCAGGTCTCCCTTTATTTAAGGATGGCTGTCAGGCAGTCAGCTTGGTGTGTGGGAGAACATGGTATACCTGGGGTGTGGCC
>NW_004957594.1:0-1365 GCF_000276665.1 Chinchilla lanigera
TTTTTTTGGTTTTTCTCCGGTACCGGGAACCGAACTCACGACCTTGCGCTTGCCAGGCAGGCGCTTTTGCCGCTGAGCTAAATCCCCAGCCCTATTTTGCTGTTGTTGTATCAGGAACTGAACTCAGGACTTTGCACTTGCAAGATAGGTGCTATACCACTGAGCTATATCCCTGGCTTCTTTTTCTTCTTCTTCTTTTTTTTTTTTTTTTGGTTTTTAGTATTTTGAGATAAGGTTTCACTACGTAGCCCAGGCTGACGTTAAACTCACAGCAATCCTCCTGCCTCCGCCTCCCAAGTGCTGGAATAACAGGCATCTATCATTGCACCCGGCTCACTAAAATTTTTTTAGGCATTCTGATACTTTTTCACATTTGGGAAAAACTAGCACATAAGCTTGTCTTTCAGATACATAAAACAAGAGCAACAAAATGAAAAGTAAAGATATTTCTCCTCAAATCATTCTTTTTTTTTTTGGAATTTTTAAAAAATTTAAAAAAAAATTTTTTTTAAATTATTGTCTTTTTGAGACAGGGTCTCACTATGCAGTTCAGGCTGGCCTTGAGCTCACTTTGTAGCCCAGGCTGGCCTCAAATTTAAAAAAAAATTTTTTTTAAATTATTGTCTTTTTGAGACAGGGTCTCACTATGCAGTTCAGGCTGGCCTTGAGCTCACTTTGTAGCCCAAGCTGGTCTCGAACTCTAAAGATCCTCCTGTCTCAGCCTCCAGAGCGCTAGGATTACACGTGAGCGCCACCACACCTGGCCCTTTTTTTTTTTTTAAGAAAAAAAAAAAAATAAATAAGAAAATAACAACAACATAGACAAAAACAAAACAACACAAAAACAGTAAAAATGATACAGGGTTTCAAAATAAAATCACAGGAATTAACAGTGGCTGTTATATTACATATTGTTTATTTTCAACAAAGTTGCTCAGATTACCAGATGTAAGAATGGAAGATTGATCAAGCCATTAAAGAGAATAAAAAGTAGTAATAATAATAATAATAATAATAATAAAACCTTAGACACGCTAGAGAGCTTCACTAAACAAGATGGTAGGAATTCACCAATGGTTATTATATTGCATATTGTTGTCTTCAAATTAGTTGTTCAGATTACCAGATACAAGCACACAAAATTGGTCAAAAAAAATTTAAGCATTAATTGTTCCTTTCAATAAACCAACAGACATCAGCAGTACACAAGGTTTTTATAGGCAAATGGATGCATCTAGAGACCACACTCATAAGTGAAATAAATCGGACCCATATGTGTAAACATCATATCATTTCCCTAGTGTAAGAACCTGAAAGACTAAATAAAACCCAAAAGGTACAATAGATATTGTGAAAGGGAAAGAA
>NW_004957595.1:0-1347 GCF_000276665.1 Chinchilla lanigera
TTGACCCTGTCTCAAAAAAAAAAAAAAAATGGCATTGTTATCAGGTAGCCTGCTTCTAAAAGTGACTCGCTAACTAAATGTTACCAGGTTTTTACCTCTCCCTCTGGAGTTAGATTCCAGGTTCTTCTCTTCTAGAACCAACAATTGAACAAAATGAACAAAAAGCAACTACCAAGTTTATTCAAGAAAGTAAAAGTGAAGAGTGAGTTCACTCTGCAGAGTGAACTTGGGCCGAGTAAAAGGAAAAAGCAAGATCAAGGAACATCTTGGAGGAAGCAGGGTGAGCTATGTTAAGGAAAGCCACCATAGCTAGCTCTTCATGGTTTGCCTCTCATTTTTTGCTGTCCAAATATCAAGGAATCCCAAGAGACTTCTACATACAGGTCCTGAGAGTTGGTACTGGGATCCCATGCCTCAAGCTGAAGTCAGGTCTAAGCCGTACTATTGAAAACCTGCTTGAGTTCTCATGAGAAATTCATGTGCAGGGCTTTGGAACAGTTTGGCTCCTGTGCTCCAAGATCTTGTAATTAACAGGTCACCAGCCAGTTTTGCCACACCCTAATCTATCTCAGTATGGCAGTCCACGTTTATAATCCCCGCACTTTGGAAAACTGAAGCAGGAGGATTACAAGTTCTAGCGCAGCCTGGTAAATTTAAAGATTTAGCCAGACTTTGTCTCAAAATATAAAAAGGCTCAAAATATAGCTCAATGAGAAGGCCCTGGATTCAATACCTAGTCCTGAGAAAGAGTAAAAAGGGAAGGGAAAGGAAGGGGAGGAAGAGAGAAAAAGAAAGAAAAAAATTTCTTCTGAGAGGTGATATATATTAAATCAAACTGCTCAGGATGCAGTCAATAGATGGTACATGTAATGTCCAACAAGCCAAGCAGGTAAGATAAATATGAAGCAGATATAAAAAAAAAAAATGACAGTGAAAGGGACTGGGAAGAAGTAGAGAGCTCAAATCAGTCTGAAGGCCACAGCCACAACTCATTTCTAGCTGATGGTTTCCAAGTGGGACCATGAAGATCAATAAATAAAGAAAAATGAGATATCAACTTCTGGGAAGAGTGGTAAGCAGCAGAGAAAGAGCCTCTCTGAAAGTTGCTATCCAGACACTGGACTATAGCAAGAAGAGGAAGACAAAAAGGAGGGAAGTGGATCTCCTGAACCCAGGATGGATCTGAAGCAAGAATTGAAGCCCATATAGAGAGCGAAGAGAGAAACTTCAATGAAGAAGAAGTAGCCTTCAGAACCTTTTCCCTGAGTCAGGACTCACTGCATGGGAGGAGCAGTTCGGACTGCATGTCTGCAGACACATGGTGACTGTGGACTGGGAACACCAGAG
>NW_004957596.1:0-1364 GCF_000276665.1 Chinchilla lanigera
CCGACTTGGGACCCTTGGTAAGAATCCCCATTCAGACTCTGCATGTTCATGAACATGTCCCCAGAATTTGGGAGGTTAAAAGAACCAGAAGAACCTGGAAAGGAAAGAGTTAAGTAGCTGAATAACAGAGAGCTACACGCATAATCCTCAAAGACCTAGAGGCAGGGAAAGGAGAAAAGAAACAGAAGGGAAGGTTGTGCACAACATAAGGCATTTCCAGATCTATGAGAATGGAGAATAATCCCAGAGTTAGGCCCTGTGATTCTCTTTACATCTAGGAAAAGCCTTACTGGTAGGGAAGCCTGACCAAAAAACCAAAGAGACAAATGGAAATAAACAGAAAAACACCCTGTAGCTGCCCTGGCACCTTCCCCTTGTTTCGTTCACCTCCAATACTTGGTCATTGCCTGAGCTGTTCGGCATCTCTAAGTGTCATGCCGGGTAATTACCTTTGAGGACACATTTTTCTGATGTTCCTTTTCTTAGCCATAATTCTACTTTCCCTTTCATCTGTGTTTGTGTCCCATTAAAAAGAGAAAGAGTGTGTGTGTTTGCATCACAAAACAAAACAAAAAAAAACTCTTTTTGAACCTACCAACATTGAAATACGTATCAAAAAATCTCAGAAAACCCCCTTGAACTGCTTCTCAAGCCCACCTTTTGGACTGTCTAACAACCTTCACTGTCATTCAAGTACATTCATGTAATTTTAAGGTATTTCTAACTCCATCACAAACGTCACATAGAATTTTACCCAAATGTACTATACAAAGAGTTAAGAGTCACACATTGTCTCCCTCACATCTGACCAGTAAGCCCACCATGCCAGCACTGCACAGCAGAGGCCAGAGAAGTGTGGAGCTGCAGCCCAGCAGGTGAAAGTTGCTGACAACAGTTCTTTACAGAACAAGACTAGAACATTTCCCACTCCTGCTGGAGCATTCTTTGACGATCTCCTCCTGACCATAGAGTGATACACGGAACAACATAGCTAAAGCAATCACTAGTGGTAGTGCTTTGTCTAATCACTGAATTAAAGGCTTCTACTAAGCATAAACATTCCAGACTTGACCAGTAGAGGGGCGTTCACAGGGAGTGGTGAGCTTACAGGCTTGGTCAGCACTCACTCATCCCCCAAACAAGCTTGCATCTCAACGTAAGTCTCAGAAATCCAATGTGTCCTCAGTATGGCTCCTGTTTCATGCCCTGTGGGACAGGACACTGTGGCATAAGGTGGCCTGGCCAAGAGGGAGTGAGCGCCCAGTACGCACCAGAATTTGGCGTGGTGGGTGAATTGGTCTGGTTGTTCTGCACAGCTGCGGCCACTGCATGTGCAGCTGTCACGGCTGTCTTTGCAGCATAGA
>NW_004957597.1:0-1364 GCF_000276665.1 Chinchilla lanigera
CATTATATATATATATATAAAATGACCTTCTCTGACATTTTTTAGAGTTCACTTTAAAGTCTGATTTAACCTATATGAGTACACCTACTCTTTCTGGGTTTTGGTTTTCTTTTGTGTGATATCTCTTTCCAACCCTTCACTTTTAGACAATGTGTATTTTCACCAGTGAAAGGACTTTCTTGTAAGCAGCATATCACTGGTTCTTAGATTTTTAGTTCATTCAGCTAGTCTGTGTTTCTTGATCCATGAATTAATTCACTTATATTCAGGGTTTATTGTTGACAGAAATGAATTCCCTCTTGTCATTTTGTTAATTATATTCTTCTTATTTTGTATATTTTGTCTCCTTTCTTCTTCTTTTACTTATTTATGTGATTTGGTGATTTTTTGTCATTTTAATATTTGATTCTCATTTCTTTCTGTTTCATGTATCTATTCTTTTACTGAATTGTATATATTCACGTAATTTCAGTATGGTATTTATCATTTTCTGTTTCTAGGGTGAGACTTTCTTTACTTTTTTTACTTGATGGTGATGAATTCCTTCCATTTTTGCTTATCTGGAAAAGACATTCTCTTTCAGTTTGGAAGGATAATCTTCTTGGGATTTTCAGTATGTTCAAAATTCTTTTTTCCCCTTCCCTGCAAAGTTTTCCCTGAGAAATCTTTTGTATATTCAATGGGCATGCCTGTATATCTGACTTGTCAGTTTTCTCCTGTTGTTTTTAGGATTCATTTTGTCTTGTCCTTTTGATAGCTTTTACTCTAGTATGCCTTGGATGAAGTCTATTTTGGTGAAATGTTGTTGAGTCCTTTGATTTTCTTGTCTGTCTTTGTCTATATCTCTTTTAAAATTTTGGAAGATTTCATCCATTCGTTTGTGAAACACATTTTTGATGTCATTCTTCTTTTCTTCACCTTCTGCAGTTCCTACAATCAAATACTTAATAATATGCCACAAGTCTTTTTTTTTTTTTGTTTTTTTTCCAGTACCAGGAATCGAACTCACGACCTTGTGCTTGCCAGGCAGGCACTGCACCGCTGAGCTAAATCCCCAGCCCCTACCACAAGTCTTATAGACTTTCCTCATTCTTTGAACTTTCTCTCCACCTTTATTTGTTTCTATATTTCTTTCTTTCTTTCTCTCTCTCTTGCTTTCATCACTGGATTAATTAAAAATATGTCATCAAGTTCAGAAATTCTTCTGTTTGTTCTAGTCTGTTATAGAAGCTTTTTTTAAAATTTCATTGATTGAGTTTTAGATCTAATATTTCTAGTTGGTTCTATTTTATGATTTCTGTATTTTTACTGTTTTTGATACCTTGAAGGATTTTTCTTATTTAGGTGTATTTTTATCTGTATTC
>NW_004957598.1:0-1314 GCF_000276665.1 Chinchilla lanigera
AAGAATGACTGGCATAGGGGCTGGGGATTTAGCTCAGTGGCACAGTGCCTACCTGGCAAGCGCAAGGTCATGAGTTCAATTCCTGGTACTGGAAAAAAAAAAAAAAAAAATGACTGGCATAGGATGGTGGGTGTTAGTAAGTCCAAATAAGTCGGTCACTTTTTAAAGCGGACTCATTTTTTTGTACGCTTAGTTTTGTTTTTGAGACAGCGTCTTGCTAAGAAGTCAGGCTGACCTTGCAATCGCTTTGGAGGCCAGGCTGGCCTTGAACTCACAGGGATCCTCCTGTCTGAGCCCCAGACAGCCTCGGGAACCCCTTCGGAGCCCAGGTGGCCTTGGCCATCCCAGCTCTCTGCAGAGGGGACGCCTTGGCCACTAGCCTGTGACCGTGACAGCCCACCGGTGAAGCTGATCGCCATCTGCTACACTTAGGTGAGAACTTTAAACCTCTGTGTCCCCAGGCGAGATGGCAAGAGCCTGCCCCCGGCTGTCCATTCTCCTTAAATAAAAGCGAAACTTCTTACGGAGGCTGCCTGTCCCCAGGGAACGCTCCCTGATGTCCCCTCTGTTCTCAGTGGCAGTGCTGCGTGCACAGAGTTCCCTGCACCTGGAGAAGTCCTTACCTGCCTTGTGGTTGGCCCAGGACCACCTCATCGCCAGTGGTGGCTTCTTCAAGTCTCAGAACTCACCTTAACTGTCGCCTCCCCAAGGAGGACATCCCTGCCACCCTGTTGGAAATGGCCACCCGTTGACTCTAACATGTCAGCTGGTGTTACTGACTGCATAGCACTCAGCACTTCTACATGGTTTTGGTCAATTGCATAATTACTCCCCCCGCCCCCTACCAGGGATCGAACTCATGACCTCGCAATTGCTGGGCAGGCGCTGTGCCGCTGAGCTAAATCCCCAGCCCCCAATTACATAATTACTAGTGTACACTCTTCACTGGGCTGGTGGCATGTGCTATAATCCCAGCACCAGGGAGGCTGAGGCAGGAGGATCTCTGCAAGTTCAAGGTCAGCCAGGGTTACATAGTGAGTTCAAGGCCAGCATAAGCTACACAGCGAGCCTGTCTCAAAAACAAAATAACTAATGTACAGTCTTCTACTGTCCTGGTTCTGAAGCTCCAGGAGTGAGAAACCTGGTCTGTCCTGCTGTCCCATCCCTCCAGCACCTACTTTGGTGCCTTGGTAAATACTGGCTGAATCGATGCCGGCGGAATGAACATGTGACCTGCCCTACCGAGCCAACTCTTTTTTTTTGTCTTTTTGAGACAGGGGCTCGCTATGCCTTTCAGGCTGGCCTTGAGCTCAC
>NW_004957599.1:0-1302 GCF_000276665.1 Chinchilla lanigera
GGATTGCTATTTTGCCTTTTTTTTTTTTTTTTTTTTTTTTTTTTTGTGCCTCAGCCTTCTGAGTGCTGGGATTACAACCCTGCGCCACCACACCTGGCCCTAAAATTTAGCATTGGCGTTAATTTTTTAACAAGTAAAATTCCATTTAAAATTTAGATGCTTTTCCATCAAGCTTATGTTTACAATTAGAATATTTTATTGTTATAGAGAATCATTCTTCGACAATATCACATCCATGAGTATGAGAAGGAATAACAAGTTATTTATGGCTCAAAATTTCTCAGAAACATTTCTCACACACTGAGCTGCACATAAATATTGTTGATGGATTCCTAGGTTTAAAAAAATATAAATGAGAAGAACATAAATTTACATTATTCTGTAGAATTCTAAGGACATTTCCCCTTATAGATAAATCATAACATAAAATAAAATTCTCTAGATTCCTACCATGAAGCAGTTGTCAGCCATGCATTTTTAAAGGCTCAAAAACATGTGATTGATGGTGGAAGTAAAAAGAGATAAGCATAATCAATTCCATAAAACTATAAAGCAGTTCCCAGTACACCACTTTATCTAAACCTTTCCTTGTTTTGTTTTTATTGTTCATTTTTTGTTTGTTTTCACACAAAACTTTGTGCTAAAGTGACAACAACATACATGATGATCAGAAGATAAGATGCTGGAGAGGAGTGTTATGGAAATTGGTTGGCTAAAAATTCTGTAAGTAGATTTTCAGTAGAATTCTCACCATGGTTAATCTTATTTATATTAGTACCAATAATGTGGTTTTAAAAAAAAAAAAGAATAGACTCCCTGTGAATCTGACTAACAGAATAAACTTTTGTTGGTGGAACATTCAATAAGTATCTGGGAAAATATATTATTTGCCAATCACTAGTCTGGCTTTTTGGAAAATCCCTATATTAAAGAAATAAGGATAGAAAAGGAAAAAGTGAAATTATCAATATTCACAGACATGATACTCTACATAGAATAACCCAAAAACCACCAAAAAACTTCTAGATTTAAAAACCAAATTCAGTAACATAGCTGAATCAAAGTCAATACTCTAAAATTGATAGCACTCCTGCACACAAACAACAAATGCACTGGCAAAAAAACTAGGAAAACCACATCCTTCACAATAGCATCAAAAAAAAAAATGAAATACTTAGGAATCAATCTAACAAAAGAAGTAAACAGGGGCTGGGGATTTAGCTCAGCGGCAAAAGCGCCTGCCTGGCAAGCGCAAGGTCATGAGTTCGGTTCCCGGTACCGGAGAAAAACCAAAAAACCAAA
>NW_004957600.1:0-1261 GCF_000276665.1 Chinchilla lanigera
TGCCTGGCAAGCGCAAGGTCATGAGTTCAATTCCTGTTAACCGGAAAAAAATAAAATAAAAAATAAATAAATAAATAAATAATAAAATAAAAAAGATGAGACAGCATCAAAACAGCATTATTAACTTGATGATTAGAATCCTGCCTGCCTTCTTTCCTCCTTAGGTAATGGTAAATAAGTTTTATTACCAGGCCCTCCTTCCCTTTATCTGAAAAGCAAGAATTTGCCAAAACTACCTCATCATGTTACAGATTAAATGAGATAATTGTATAAAGTGCATAGCACAAGTGCAAGGTGTGTTAAACCTACCCTTTTCAAGAGTATAACTTAAACTTACAATGCGCAGGACATTTATTCCAAAAATAGATCTTCTGCTTACCAAGTGTTCAGGCTGGGCTCGAATTTGTGGTCACCTTGCCCCAGCCTCCCAGCACAGGATTTTTTTTTCTTTTTCTTTTTTTTGAGACAGGGTCTTACTGTGTAGTCCAGGCTGACTTTGAATTCATGGCTATCTTCCTTCCTCAGCCTCCTGAGTGCTGGGATTACAGGTGTGTACCACCATTCCTGGCAAGAGGGAATTTTAAAAAAAATGTATTTATTTAGTTACTATGTGGTGCTGGGAAATTGAATCCAGGGTCTAAAGCATACTCTACAATCAGGCTATATACCCAGCACCTACATTTATTGTAACTGACAAAACACTTAAAGCGGATTTCAGATGATATTACAATAGAGTTGTTACCACTGATTATATGTATATATATATATGTATGTATATATATATATATATATATATATATATATATATATGGTTTTTTGGTTGTTTTTCTTTTGTTTTTGTGGTACTGGGGATTGAACTCAGGGCCTTGCATGTACTAGGCAAACACTTTGCCACTGAGCTATATCTCCACCCTTTTTTTTTTTTTTTTTTTTTAAGAATTTAAGGATGTTTTGGCTACCAGGAATTGAACTCAAGACCTCATGCTTGCCAGGCAGGCACTGCACCAATAAGCTAAATCCCCAGCCCCTACTTATATATTTTAAAATAGATTTCACTGTAGAAAACATTGTCCCAATCAACTATTTTCAGGTAAACTGAAAATATTTCAGATTTTTAAGAAAAATTTTTGAAAGTGTATCTTTAAACTATTTGACACATGAATAGATTATTTATTTTTTTTTATTTTTTTTTTTTTTTGGTTTTTTTCCGGTACCGGGAACCGACCTCACGACCTGCGCTTGCGAGGCAGGCGCTTTTGCC
>NW_004957601.1:0-1296 GCF_000276665.1 Chinchilla lanigera
TAACCTAACTATTCCCCTTCTGGGTATTTTCCCAGAAGAATTAAAAATATCACACCACAGTGCTATATGTGCACCAAAGTTTACAGCAACACAATTTGTCATAGCTAAATCTTGGAAACAACTCAACTGCCCATCAACTGAGGAATGGATAAAAAAGATGTGGTATTTTATACAATGGAGTATTACTCAACTACAGAAAAAGATAAACTCGAGGCTTTTATAGGTGAATGGATGAAACTATACACCATACTCATAAGTGAAATAAATCAGACACACATGTGTAAACATTGCATCATCTTCCTAGTGTAAGAACCTGAAAGAGTAAATAAAACCTAAAACATACAATAGACATTATAAAAGGGAAAGAAATTGTTCAAAAGAAGGAACAACAGGGATGAGGGGAAGGAGAAAAAGAAAAAAAGAAGGAATGGAAAAAAATATACATGCATATAGAAAAATACCTGTGATAACTGTACTGCTGATATCTAGTGGTTTACTGAAAGGAACATTTAATGCTTATTTTTTTTTGACCAGTTTTGCATGCTTACATCTGGTAATCTCAACAATAATGTTTTTTTTTCTTTTTCTTTTTTTCTTTTTTTTTTCCGGTACCAGGAACTGAACTCACAACCTTGCACTTGCCAGGCAGGTGCTTTGCCGCTGAGCTAAATCCCCAGCTCAACAATAATGTGAAGGCAACAATATGCAATGTAACAATCATTGGTCAATTCCTCCCATCTTATCTGGTGAAACTCTATATCATTTCTAATATTTTTTTATTTTTATTTTTTATTCTCTTTAATGGTTTGAGCAATCTTGCTTTCTTACATCTAGTAACCTGAGCAACTTTATTGAAGACAACAATATGTAGTATAACAGCTACTGTTAGTTCCTATCACTTTGTTTTGAAACACTGTATCATTTTTATTGTTTTTGCCTCATTTTGTTTTTGTCTATGTTGTTGGTATTTTGCTATTGTTCTTTTTTCTTTTTTATTATTATTCTCTTTAACATAAAAAAATCCACGAACTAGTTTTTCTCCTTAATATTAATAGTGAAGTGATTTATTAAATTTTAATGTCTATTACTGTTACAATTTGATTTCCAGCTTTCCCAGACCCTACTTTATAATTTCAATAAAACTGAGTTTCACTGCATCTCACTAGCATATATATTTACCAAATTTTTAAAAGCTTCAGGTTTGGGGGAATCTGTGTTTATAAAGTCTCACTACAAAATCCTATTGTCATTTGTTGACATAATTGATTTTGACTGACAACTTGCTCCCTGCTTATG
>NW_004957602.1:0-1362 GCF_000276665.1 Chinchilla lanigera
TTTATTTTAAAGAGGCACAAACAATAAAAACAATGATACAGAATTTTAAAACAAGATAATTGGAAATTAACAATGTTTAAAATAATGTATATTGTTATCTTCAAAGTAGTTGCTCTCATTACAAGACATAGGTATGCAAAATTGATTAAACAATATAAGTACAAACCTTTCTTTTCAATGAACTAATAGAAATTAATAGTATAATTAACTTTGCTATCTCATATATATATATTTTTTCTTTTCCCTTTCTTCTTTTCTCCTTTACCCAGTCCCAGTTGTTCTTTCCTTTTGAATATTTATTTATTGTGCATTTTGGATCTTGTTTACTCTTTCAGTTTCTTACACTAAGGAGACAATATGGTGTTTATACATGTGAGTCTGGAGTCTGATTTATTTCATTTATAAGTGTTGCATCTCCAGTTGCATCCATTTTCCTATACAAACCTTGAGTTTGTCTCTAGTTGCATCCATTTACCTATAAAAACCTTGAGTTTGTCCTGCTTAAGAGATGAGCAATATACTGTATTATACAAAGAGAATACATCTTTTTATCCATTTCTCAATTGATGGGCATTTGTGTCGTTTCCAAGATTTTTGTTTGTTTGTTTGTTTGTTTTCTGGTACCAGGGATCAAACTCACGACCTTGCACTTGCCTGGCAGGCACTGTGCCACTGAGCTAAATCCCCAGCCCCTCAAGATTTAGCTATTACAAATTGTGCTGCTATAAACATGGGTGCACATATATCACTGTGGTATGATGTTTTAAATTCTTCTGGAAAAATACCCAGAAGTGGAATAGCAGGGTGAAATGGGACCTCTAGTCCTAAGTTGTGGGGAATCTCCACACTGATTTTCACAGTGTTTGTACCTGTCTACATTCCCATCAACAGTGGAGAAGGGTGCCTTTTTCCCCCCAGCCCCTCCAGCACTTGCTATTGGTTGATTTCTTGATGACAGTAATTCCTTCTGGGGTGAGATGGAATCTTAGTACTGTTATAATTTGCATTTCTCAAATGACCAATGTTGTTGAACATTTTTTCATATATTTATTTTCCATTTGTACTTCTTCATCTGAGAAGTGTGTTTTCATCTCAGATGCCTATTTTTGGATTGGATCTTTGAATCTGGGGGATTTGATTTTTTCAAGTTTTTGTATGGTCTAGATTAGAAGTCCTTTGTCAAAGGAATGATTGGCTAAGATTTTTTTTCCCACTCTGTGGGTTTTCTTTTTACTCTATTAGTGATTTCTTTAGATGTTCAAAAACTTTTTAATAAAATGAGAACCCAGTTGTTTATTCTTTGAAGTATTTCTCATGCAGTTTGGTTTTTGTTCATGAACTTTCTGCCTACCCCTATGTCTT
>NW_004957603.1:0-1341 GCF_000276665.1 Chinchilla lanigera
CAGATATAAGCATGTAAAATTGGTCAAAAAAATTAAGCATTAACTATTCCTTAACAAGAAACCAATAGAAATTAATAGTACAATTATCTCAGCTATTATATATATGTGTATATACGTATATATATATATATATATATATATATGGTCCTTCTTTCTTTTCTCCTTTCCTTCATTGTAGTTTTTTTTTTCTATTGAGCAGTTTCTTTCCCTTTCACAATGTTTATTGTACCCTTCAGTTTTATTTACTCGTTTAGGTTCTTACCCTAGGGAGATAATACTGTGGGTTTTTTTTTTTGTTTTTTTTTTTTTTTTTTTCTGTCTTTTTGAGACAGGGTCTCACTATGCAGTTCAGGCTGGCCTTGAGCTCACTTTGTAGCCCAGGCTGATCTTGAATTTGAAACGATCCTCCTGCCTCAGCCTCCCGAGTTCTGGGATTGCAGGGATGTGCCACCATTCCTAGCCTTGCAATACGGCGTTTACACAAGCAGATCTGATTTATTTCACTTATGAGTATGGTCTCTAGTTGCATCCATGTACCTATAAAAGTTTATCTTTCTTTGTAGCTGAGTAATACTCCATTGTATAAAATGCCACATTTCTCTTATCCACTCCTCAGTTGATGGGCATTTGGATTGTTTAGATACCATAAAATGGAACCATATCCCTTGCTCACGCATAGGAAGAACCAACATAGTGAAAATAACCATACCTCCAAAACTGTTACACAAATTTAATGCAGTTCTAATCAAAATACCACTAGCATAGCTCACAAAGCTAGAGAAAATACTCCTACAATTCATCTCAGTGCAGAAGAGACCTAGAATAGCAAAGTCAATACTGGGCAACAAAGACAGGTCAGGAGGCTTCACAATCCCTGACTTGTAATTAATTAATTTTTGAGACAGGGTCTTCTTTTAGTTTAGGGTGGTTTTGAAGTCACTATGTGGGCCAAGCTGGCCTCTAGCTCATGGTGATCCCCTTGCCTCAGACCCCTAAGTGCTGGAACTATAGTTGTGCACCACCATGGCCCACTCATGTTATTGTTAAAAGGAATCATATGGTGGACGCTGTATCTGAAAAGCAGAGAAATTCTTTTATAGACACAAGGAAAGCAAGCTTTATTTATTGCTGCAAAACCACTGGCTTTCTTTCATTCTTGAAAAATAAAAATGTATCTATAGACATAAATGACATCAATACATTTTGGCAGTAAACTGATATGTCATAATTATACCTCATACTGTTTAGTTATCAGATATTATTTTGTTGATGATAGAAACAAATTTCCACATGAGATGTACTGAACTGCATATAATTCTTTTTTTTTTTTTTTTTTTTTTT
>NW_004957604.1:0-1361 GCF_000276665.1 Chinchilla lanigera
GTTGGGCCTGGAAGATATGGATGTCTATGGGCAAAGAGACAGTGAATGGCCCCTGAGCCAGAGGGCTTTTGGCTACACACTTCGCAAGGAAAACTTGTGAAGAGAAGACAGAGATGATTGTGATACTTACCAGCCAATGAAGGGAGTGAAAGAATATGAGGTCCCTGAGAGAACTCAACAGACTGGAGAACCAGGAGTTGAGCAAACTACACCACATTGCTTTCCCCATAAACCCACTGAGGCATTTGATTCACAGAAGCGTGCAGCTGGTCATGCTCAGAGCATAGTTTGCAACCACAGCTTGAGTTCAGAAAGCATGACAGCCCTACCTGCTTCAGGCAATTGGCGGGTCCACAAGGGAGATTGCTTAGCTGCTTGCAATCAGGCTGTGACTCCAGTGTGGAGAGAGCTGTGGCTCCCTTGGGTTAATGCTGTAGCAACTCCATGAATGTTTTTATTCTTATTTCTGTTTTTATTTTGGTTTCTGGAGGGTTTTTTTTTCCCTTGTTGTGTGACTTGGGTCACCTTGGTTGCTTTTTTCTTTTCTATTTTCATTTTCATCTTTCTATTTTTTATTTATTTCTTATGCTGCTCTTGCTTCTTTATTGGTATTGTTTCATAATTTCACTTTATTGTTTAAGATTCTCCGCACCCCCCGCCATGACTAAGCAACTTCGTTGATGATAACGCTGTGTAACAAAGGGCTTAACAGCTCTCTACAGAACATTCTACCCTGCTACAACAGAATGCACATTCTTCTCAGCAGCACATAAAGCTTTCTTCAAACAGATCACACACGACTCCATAGAAACTGCCCGAATAAATACACAACAACTGAAATCATCCCATGTACACCATCAGATCATAGAACAATGAAACTAGAAATCAACTGCAAAATAAAAAAACCCTGAAAGTTTACAAATACCTGGACATTAAATAATACACCGCTGACCACTCAATAGGTCACAGAAGATATTAAATAATTCCCAGAGTCAAAAGATAATGCCAGTACAACATACCAAAACCTATGTGACACAATGAAAGCAGTCCTAAGAGGGAAATTTATTGCTGTGAATGCTCACATTAGAAAAACAGAGTGAGCTCAAATAAACAACCTACTCATGCACCTCAAGATACTAGAAAAACAGGAACAGTCCACACCCAAACCTTAGACAAAGGGGGCAACCATAAATATAAGAGCAAAAGTGGAGACTAAAAAAGCAACACAAAGAATCAATGAATCCAAGAGCTAGTTCTTTGAAAGATTAAACAAAATAGACAAACCCTTAACCAAACTTACCAAAGGAGGTAAGAAAACACCCACATCATTGCAATTAGAAATGAAAAAGGTGAAATTATAA
>NW_004957605.1:0-1361 GCF_000276665.1 Chinchilla lanigera
TGGCAAGCGCAAGGTCGTGAGTTCGGTTCCCGGTACCGGAGAAAAACCAAAAAAACCAAAACAAAACAAAAAGAGAACAGGAGATAAATTACATTATAGAAATTATATTTACAAGGCACATATACAATTGAAAACTTGTACCTATAGTATAATGAGGTCTCAAAATTTAATAATAATGGAAAACAGTACTATCTATCAAAAGATTTGAGCACAACTTTCACTAAAATTATTCAACAGGTGACATAGGCACACAGAAAAGTAGAACTATTCATTGGGCAAATGCAAAGCAAAACTGCAATGAGATGACACTGTACATCTAGAGGGGTGGCTAAAATTAACACATTTAACAGAATTTAACAATAAGAGGAGGAACTGAAACATTCATACCTACTTGCTGGCAATATCGAATGTTACAACAACTTTAGAGAATAGTTGGACCGTTTCTTTAAAATTTAAACATTAACCTACAAACTAATTCAGACTCACACCGAATACATTTGTGCAAAGAAAGATATGTGCAAACATGTTCATAGCAGCCTTAGTTGTAGTGGTAGAAATCCACAGCCTCAAAGGTCCCTCACCACATAAATGAATAAACATACTGAGACATGTCTGTATCACGGGACCCTGGAAGGCAGTGAGCTAAGGATGCATACAAACATACTAACAAGTTCTCACAACAATTGTGCTGAGTGAAAGAAAATAAATGAACAAGCATCTGAAATGCCTGCTTTTACTTATATATTTCTCGAATATGCTAGCTAACCTGTGCGAACAGAGAGCATAAGAAGAGTTACTTAAGGTTGGTGGCCATGTGTGGCAGACCAAGAAGGTGACTATGGGCCTCAAGGAAATTCTGTGAGGGTTTCAGGGAATATGTTCATTCTCTCCATTACAATGACTGTTTCATTTACAAGAAATTCAGAGAAGATTTAATACCAACACTCCTCAAACTCTTCAATGAAATTGAAGAGGAAGCAATTCTCACTAATTTATTTCTGGAAGCAAGTATTATACAGATACCAAAACCAGGGAAAGACCCAACCAAGAAAGAGAACTACAGACCAACCTCCCTAACGAATATAGATGCAAAGATATTCCATAAAATACTAGCAAATACAATGCAGCAAATTATGAAGAAAATCATACACCACGACCAGGTCAGATCCATTCCAGGAATGCAATGATGATTCAATATTCGCAAATCAATTAGTGTTATACACCATATCAGTAGAGTCAAAGAAAAAAACCATATGATCATCTCAGTAGATGCAGAAAAAACTTTCGACAAGGTGCAACATGCATTCATGATAAAAGCTCTACAGAAAATAGGAATAGATGGTCTTTACCTCAACCTGATC
>NW_004957606.1:0-1355 GCF_000276665.1 Chinchilla lanigera
ACTACCCCTTCCTACTGCCCCTAATACCTACAAAGCTATTGTCATCAAGACTCCACGCCTGGGCCAGCCACTGTGGCACACAGCTGTTGTCCCACTCCTCAGGAGGCTGAAGGAGGAAGATCACTTCAGCCTATGAGTTTGAGATCAGTCTAGACAACATAGCAAGACCTCAGCTCCCAACAAAACAAATCAAAACAAAACAAAGACGCACCCCTTTGCTGATCACTAAAAACCATAAAGGCTCCTAGCTGGTTCTCCCTGTGGGTTCCAGCCATTGGAAACACAAAAGATATTTTCTCTCCTAAAATAGCCATGTTTTGGTATATAAAGCCAGGCCTTCTACTCCAGGGAAAATACGTAAACAAGCCTGTATTTCAGAGCCATAATTTCTTTTTTTTTTTCTTTTACTTTTTTTTTTTTTTTTGTACCAGGAATCGAACTCTGGACCTTGCGGTTGCCAGGCAGGCGCTTGTGCCGCTGAGCTATATCCATGGCCCCCAGAGACATAATTTCTATCCTGGAAAATTCAGTTTTTTAAAAAGATAAACGACAAACAAATAAAAGGGCAGAAGCGAGAAGGTGACAAGTAGGAAGACCCAGCCCTAGCAGTTAAATGGATTCCTTGTTAATAGGAGAATTCCTTCCCGTAGGCAGAAACTGCGCCACTACACTGAGCTGGGAGCACAAAAGGACAAGGGCAAAGAGCTCAGAGTCTCCAGGCGGAACCAAGCTCATCCCAAGAACCCATCCCTAAGAGAGGCGTCTCCGGACCCCAGCCGAAGAGAAGCGCTGGACCCTGTGCTCAGGAGGAGGCAGCCAGTTTGAACACAGGGCTGTCCTAATCCAAACAGAGAGAACCTTAACACTAACCGATGGTTAGAGTTGTTTGGGGGTTTTTTTGGTACCGGGAATCGAACTCCGGACCTCGCACTTGCCAGGCAGACGCTTGTGCTGCTGAGCTATATCCCCGGCGGGTGGACTTTTTGGCCACTTTGATGAGTGGAGCCTGGCTCCACTGGAACCAGATACATTTTTACTTCAATAAATATACACATCCTAGCTTCAGGGATGTGTGGGGTAAATGCAAGTTAATTGCATGGCCCTGAATATGGGTGAAATTTTGGCTGTAGTTCATTTGGATCCCCCCCAAGCACACACACACACACACACACACACACACACACACACACACACAGCTCTGATGGGGAGACGGGCCCGGAAAGCAAAGCTTGTTGACAGATTCTGCAGGGACATGCTCAGCTCTCGGAAAGCGTCGCCGGGAGTTGGACACGACAGCCGGGTGGCAGGCGCTGGAACGAATTCCACCAGCTTTGCCAATAACTCCCCACGCACGT
>NW_004957607.1:0-1361 GCF_000276665.1 Chinchilla lanigera
AACAAATCATCAAGATTGTACACCATGACCAAGTGGGATTCATCCCAGGAATGCAGGTGTTATGGTCTGTGTCTGCATGTCCCCCCAAATCCTCATGCAGTCATGGGGCTGACTTCTAGATTTTTGATTGATCCATAGTCCAACGCTGGGATTATGGGTGTGAGTGCTACACCTGCCCCTGGGGCAGGTAGCTTGTACAGGATGTAAGGAAGTGAAAGGGGCTGCTTGCCACTGCCATTTCTCCCTTTATGCTCTCATTACTTTTGCTGTTTTCCGCTGCTATGAACAGTTGCCCTCTATCATATGCCACTCTGCTTGGTGCCAACCAAGTATGGACTGAAACCTCCACAAACTGTGACCTAAATAATTCTTTCCTTCCTTAATTATGGGTGTCAGGTATTTGTCTTAGCAATGAGAGAAAAGAAACCCAAACAGAAGGGATGGTTCAGTATGCATAAATCAATTAATGTAATACACCATATCAATAAAGCTAAAGACAAAAATCACACGATCATCTCAATGGATGCAGAAAAAGCTTTTGATAAAGTCCAACACCTATTCATGATAAAAACCCTGGGAATGGGGCTAAAAGCTATTTTGACAGGCAGGTGGGAATCAGGACTTGCAGCAGAACATACTAGAAACTGGAAGAGCTGCCAGACCTACAACTGGTAGTGTCCCTAATGCTGATGCACATGTGGAGTCTGGATGTTCAGGAAAGTAGTCTGGGGTGGAGAACAAAATTGAGGCATACAAGGTGAGATCATCAGAAACTCAGTGTAAACAAGTAGGGGCAGACGGGGCTCTGGCCCATTATCTAATATGCAGAAGTCAGCACATGAGAAAGAACCAGCACTAGAAGCTGGGAAGGAGGGGCGGCTGAGGTTGGAATTGAATTGAGAGTAAGAGATTCTGGAGCCAAGACAATATGTCAAGAATGTCTTTTATTTTACAAATGTAAAACTAAAATGATAAATGAAAAAGAACTGTCCTGTAGATGTGAATGCTGTTAAGAGGTCCAAACACTCTTTCACTTGTAGGATCATAGGCCTCCCTGGCACTTGGAAGGTTTGGTAGTAAACTTTATGAAAAGCAGGTACTTGCTCCACTCTGTGCAATGAACTGCAAGCTCCAAGAATAATTGCTTCTCAGATTTCATCTTTCATAATAGCTTGAAATATTGTACACACCAGGCTGGGATCAAGTTCACTGGAGGCAGAGCTGCTTCCAATATCGCAGAGTACTGATTCGGAGAATAAACCTCATGCCCCGGGGCTGGGGATTTAGCTCAGCGGCAAAGCGCCTGCCTGGCAAGCGCAAGGTCGTGAGTTCGGTTCCCGGTACCGGAGAAAAACCAAAAA
>NW_004957608.1:0-1313 GCF_000276665.1 Chinchilla lanigera
TCTACTATAATACAAAGAGTTCAGTATTTACAATAAATAGAAATGAACTAAATGTTTCAGATAAGACAGTCATCCCAAGTTTTAAAAAAACTGACTATAAGGGCTGGGGATATAGCTCAGTGGCACAGCACCTGCCTGACAAGCAAGAGGCCCTGAGTTCGACTCCTGGTACCAAAACAAAAACAAAAACAGAAAACAAAACCAACTATAAAGCTGGGCATAATGGCATATACCTATAAATCCTGCACTCTGTGAAGCTGAGGCAGAAGGAGGCAAGTTTGACCCCAGCCTGGTCAATTTAGTGACTTAGGGAGACCTCTATCTTGAAAAACAAAAAGGGTTAGGGTATAGCTCAGTGCAAAGGTTAGAGTATAGCTCAGTGCAAAAGGGTTAGGGTATAGCTCAGTGCAAAGGGTTAGGGTATAGCTCAGGTACAAATTTGATAATTCACAGTATCAAAAAAAAATTACATAAAATGAGTATACGAATACATCCAAAACATAAAATGATCAAAGGAAATAGAAAAATATTTCAAGCCTATAAATATGCAAGCATATGTGAGTGTGTATACATATATATACCCATCCACATACATATAATCATTTACATGAATGTGTGTATAACACACAAAATAAACTTTGAGGCAAAATGTATAATGTGTTAGGTCATAAAGTTAGAACAGCTACCATCAAGAAATCAACCAACAACACATGCTGGAAGGACTGTGGGGAAAAAGGAACCCTTCTCCACTGTTGGTGGGAGTGTAGAATGGTGCAACCACTTTGGAAATCAGTTGGGAGATTCCTCAAAATCTAGGATTAGAGGTCCCATTTAACCCAGCTATTCCCTTTCTGGGTATTTTCCCAGAAGAATTGAAAACATCATACCACAGCGATATATGCATACTCATGTTTACAGCAGCACAATTTGTTATAGCAAAACCTTGGAAACAACCCAAATGCCCATCACTGAGGAGTGGATAAAAAAGATGTAGTATTTTTATACAATGGAGTATTATTCATTGAGAAATGAAATAAAGAAAAATAAATTGGAGGCTTTTATAGGTAAATGGATGCAACTAGAAATGATACTCATAAGTGAAATAAATCAAATCCGCATGTGTAAACACCATATTGTCTCCCTAGTGTAAGAACCTGAAAGTGTAAATAAAATCTGAAAGGTACAATAGATATTGTGAAAGGGAAAGAAACTGCTCAATAGGAAAGAACAACTGGGATGAGGGAAAGGAGAAAAGAAAGAAGAAGGAAAGGAAAAAACTATATATATGTACACGAGATAGCTAAGATAATTGT
>NW_004957609.1:0-1360 GCF_000276665.1 Chinchilla lanigera
TATCTACCCCTGTCCTTACTTCTTTACATCTCTGTTTTCTATACACTGAGGGTAGAACTCAAGAGTACAGGAACTGATCCAACCACCGCACCAACCATCCCACTGCTCCCAACTCTCACTGAAAACAAAGCACGGGAGGAGGCCATCGCACCATGTCACTGAACTGACTGATGGAACTCAAGACTAAAGACATGTTATTAGCGAATTCCTTCCTCCCAAATGATAAGAAACCTGGACATTGGGGTTTTCCCTGACAGAAGCCTGTAAAAGTTGATGTGAAGCTGCCAATCTATATAGAAAATTGGAACCTAACTCAATATATAAACAAACTACAGCTGACTTGAGAATCTACACTTGGAACAGGTAAACAAGTGTCAGCAAATCTGAGCAGTCATGCTTCTGGCAATCACAGGCTGCAAACTGTTCAGACAAGTCCACACAAAGGAAAACCAGATAAGATTTTAAGAACGCATGTAACCTTACCATGAAGTTCCAGATCTAAAAAACATTGTGTTCAAAGTTGGAGGAAAGAGAACTAAAGCGATTGTCTAGTTTGTTTGATTTTACATGGTTCAGATATTAAGTCTACATCTGACAACCATCAAACTGGTAAGTTTGGTGAGCATGAGGGACATCACAGTATAACTCCTCTGCAACAAAGTCATATCACGTTTTTTATATTTTAATCGGATAACATATTTGATTTGTACTCTTCTTCCAATAACAGAACTTTTGAATTAAAATTTGTTTTTGAGACAGGGTCTCATGATATAATTTAGGCTACATTTGAACTCACTTTATAACTCAGGCTGTCCTTGAACTCACAGTGATCCTCCTACCACACCCTCCTGAGTGCTAGGATTTCAGGCACATGCAACCATGCCCACTGAATAAATATTTTTAAAATGTACAGGAACCTAAATTACAAGAAATGGAAAATTAAGAGCTATTTTTTCACTGTCTATATTCTAAAATATATATTTATAGCAATACGGATATCCTCCTGCTTTATCAGTGTGATATGGACAGATGCTAAAATAAAAATTTCTTCATCTAACAATATTGGCCCACATACTGGAAGGAAGGAATGTTAATGAAAGAACAGCCTGAGACACCAGTCATGGTGGTGCAGTTCCAACACTTGGGAGGTGGAAGCGGGAGGATTGCCACAGGTTTGAGACCAGCTTGGCTACATAGTGATTTAAAGGTCAGCCTGAACTACATAGTGAGACACTGTCTCAATAAAACAAAAAAAGAGTGAAAGAGGGAGTGAGAAATGAACTGCTTTTCAGCTCTGTTGTGCTTTGCGTGTTGTTTTATAGCCTAGCCCTGAATTTAAATTTACCTGGAAAGATTTCTA
>NW_004957610.1:0-1359 GCF_000276665.1 Chinchilla lanigera
CTATCAACCTATCTATCTATCTACCTATCTTTATAATTGGATGAAACTGTAAAACATGTTAAACATCATATATACTCCTGGTTTTCTGTAATGAGATAGTACTCACAAATTAAAACTGATAATGGCCCTGCCTATATTTCCAATTCCCTTCAGACTTTCAACTCTTGATATGTATTATAACAGGTATACCTTACAGCCCGACAGTTCAAGCAATAATAAAACAAACCAATACGCTCCTTAAGACGCAATTATTAAAATAAAAAGGAGAAGTATGATGTAGAAGCTCTCTCCACAAGTATCTAAAGCACTATTTATTTTAAATTTTTAAAATTGTGATTCAAAAATATACAGAGCCCCTTCTGGTCCTTTTCACAGCCCAAGAAATTTACATTTGTAATCCCATGGAAAAGTTACCAAATTCTAGCAAGTTAATCCTGATTTACCACTTCCAGTGCAATCCATGGCAGGAATAAAGACACCAAGGCGTTTCTGTAGTCATGGTGAGTGAAGCAGTCTTAAGTCTAGCCAAAATGATGACTAACAGGAACAAAGACCTTGACCCAGGGAGAAACATAGGTTTTCTTAATTCATGAAGGAAGAAGTGGCTTGAGGATGAGTGACTGTGACAGTGGTGGGAAGAAGATAAGTGCTGTAAGCTGGGCTATGTAGGAGGTCTGAAATCACCTCTGCAATATTCAGAGAGAAAGAAAAGCAGAAAGAATGATCTGCATAACAATTGAGGTAGTATGTGATGTTTTGGTGCTTCAGCTCTAATATGTAATCTTTTTTATTTTAAAGAAACAAAAACAATAAAAAGATACAGAATTTCAAAACAACATGATAAGAGATTAAAAATGGTTATTAAATTACATATTGTTATCATCAAAGTAGTCACTCAGAAAATCTTCTATGTTCTGGGAAGTCATAGCAGCTTATCTTAAGGCTCAATCCCAACTGACAATATGGAGCACACCTCTCCATCTCATCTTGCCCTGGCTCACACGTTTTATTTGAGAGCTAAGGGGGCTGGGGAAAAACACTGGCCCTGTCATCTTTGCTTTAAAGACTACATATCACCTCCTCGGCTGGACCTATTTGCATTGCTCAAAGCCAACTGAAGGGATAAGGAAAAGTTCTAGCCAGTTCTGAACATATCACATGAAAATAGGGTCAGGTTTAGATAAAATGGAGACAATTTTAGCTCCAAAATGGAGACTCCTCCTTCAAGGAGTCATCCAGATGGTCCCCCATAAAAAGGTTTCAGTGCAGGGGCTGGGGATTTAGCTCAGCGGCACAGCACCTGCCTGGCAAGTGCAAGGTCATGAGTTCAATTCCTGGTACTGGGGAAAAAAAAAAAAA
>NW_004957611.1:0-1358 GCF_000276665.1 Chinchilla lanigera
AACACAAATGCCTATCAACTGAGGAATGGATAAAAAAGATGTGGTATTTTTATACAAGGGAGTATTACTCCGCTTTAATAAAAAATAAACTCCAGACTTTTATAGGCAAATGGATACAACTAGAGACCATACTCAGAAGTTAAATAAATCAGACCCACATGTGTAAATATTGTATTGTCTCCCTAGAGTAAGAACCTGAAAGAGTAAATAAAACCCAAAAGGTACAATAGATATTGTGAGAGGGAAACAACTTGCTCAAAGGGAAGGAACAACTCGGACAAGGGAAAAGAGAAAAAGAAAGAAAGATGAATGGGAAAATATATATGTATATACAAGGATAGCTGGGATAATTGAACTGCTGATGTCTAATGATTTATTGAAAGGAACAGCTAATGCTTACATTTTTTGACCAATTTTGCATATTTACTTCTGGTAATCTAAACAACAGATTTGATGACAATATGTAATGAAACAACCATTGGTGAATTCTTACTACCTTGTTTAGTGAAGCTCTGTATCATTTCTAATGGGCTTTTTTTCATTATTTTTTATTCTCCTTAATGGTTTGATCTATCTTGCATTCTTTCATCGGGTAATCTGAGCAACTTTGTTGAAGATAACAATATGTAATATAATAACCACTCTTTAAAATAAAAAATTAAAGAGAATTTTAAAAAATAAAATAACAGCAACAAAGGCAAAAATAAAACAACACAAAAGCAATAAAAATGATACAGGGTTTCGAAGCAAAATGATAGGAATTAACAGTGGTTGTTGTATTACATATTTTTTTGTTTGTTTGTTTTTTGTTTTTCTTTCTGATACTGGGAATCGAACTCATGACCTCGTGCTTGCCAGGCAGGCACTGTGCCGCTGAGCTAAATCCCCAGCCCCTGTTATATTACATAATGTTGTCTTTAATGAAGTTGCTCAGATTATCAGATGTAAGAATGCAAGATTGATTAAACAATTGAAGAGAATAAAAAGTAATAAAAAACATTAGAAATGATACAGAGCTTCATTAAACAAGACGGTAGGAATTCAACAGTGGTTCTTATATTACATATTGTTGTCTTCAAATTATTTGTTCAGACTACCAGATATAAGCATGTAAAATTGGTCAAGAAAAAAATTTAAGCATTAACTGTTCCTTTCAATAAATTGTTAGACATTAGCATTCAGTTATCCCAGCTATCCTTGTGTGTGTGTGTGTGTGTGTGTGTGTGTGTGTGTGTGTGTATTTTCCCTTCTTTTTTTTTCTCCTTTTCTCCTTTCCCTCGTCCCAGTTGTATAGTCTTTTTCTTGTTGAGAATATTTGCATCTATGTTCATGATGGATATTGATCTATAGTTTCCTAT
>NW_004957612.1:0-1353 GCF_000276665.1 Chinchilla lanigera
CAGCACAGACCAGGTGTCCTCCTGTCTCTGCCCCCTTCTGCCTGCTCCCTGGCATGAGGCCTCTTCCCCAGCTCCTGCCTCATGGGCAAAGTCCCCCTGCCCTAAGCCACCTCTTGACAGGCTGTGACACTCCCTTTGGTCCCTCCCAGAGTGTGCTCCTGCTTCAGCCCACAAAGGATCTAAACTCTCAGCTCACTGCCAAGTCTGGGAGCTCCTCAGGGAGGGAGACGGGCCAAGAGGGACAGCCAAGAAGCCACACCCTGTCTCACACGCACGTACGCACACACTCAGACACATTCCCATGGGCCACTTACATTTAGACTTGCAAGGTGCGCACAGCCTGGTCACACAATGCAGAGCTTGGAAGGATCTCCTGGTGTGAACACCCAGGTCTGGAAACATCAGAAAATGTCTTTCCTTATCATAAAGACAGAGCTGGACCCAGGCGGTTACCAGGTGCCCAGATCTCTAGGGCTCACATCAAGTTCATTTAAATAATACTCAATTCTCAAACTTTACTTTTTATTGCATAAGTAGCTCTATTCTCTGCAGAAAGCCCTAGCCAGCCACCTAAGAAATAAACATCACACACTAAGGCTTCTCTGTTACATTTCTAACTGTGGATATGGAAAGTGCTGTGGCTTTTGATTAGATGTTTAAGTGGAAAAAAGAATGGCATAAAGTAGAGCAGAGTAAGAGAGGAATACTGTTGATGATACAACAGTGGATTTTAGTAAAAGAGCATTCAAAGATGCAGCCTACTCCAGTGTGAAGGGGTGTGACGGCCAGTTTTCTGTCACTGTGACAAAATACTTCAATAATCAGTTTAAAAGAGGAGAAGTTTATTTTGGCTCATGGCTTCAGGGATTTCAGTGCATGGCTGCTTAGCCCATGACTTTGGGTCTGTTGTGACACAGAACATCATGCAGGGAGCATGTGGCAGCTGGGAAGCAAGAGAGAGGACGAGACAGGAATCCCACAGTCTTCCTACTGGGCAGTGACTCAGCTTCTCCCACTAGTCTCCACCTCCTAAAGATGCCCCCACCTCTCTAGTCCCCACAAGCCTTCAACTATGGGCCCATGAAGGAAACTCACCTAACCCATGGGCAAGCAGCCAACTGCAAAGAGGAATTTAATATTGGCGAGTGTGCCAGACAGGTGCCTGTCCTTGACCCGGATCATCCACCCCAAGGCTCAAAGAGATCTCTTCTTAGGGATCCCAGCTGACACCTAGTTCTGTGGTGGAAAGTTCTCGGTCCTGAGCAAGTCTTAAACCCACCAGAACAACCAACACTGGCATCTAGGCTCAACAGTAATCTTTTTAGCATGATGTTCTCTGGCCCACGCCCCACG
>NW_004957613.1:0-1356 GCF_000276665.1 Chinchilla lanigera
TGTGAATCCATCAGGATCCTGGCTTTTCTTCATTGGCAAGATTTTAATTACATTCTCAATTTCACTGGCTGATATTGAGTTATTCAGGATTTTTATATCTTCTTCATTCACCTTTAGTAATTCATATATATCTAGAAATCTGTCCATTTCCTCTGTGTTTTCCATCCTATGAGAGTGAAAGTTTTCAAAGTAGGTATTGATGATCTGCATTTCTCCAGGATCTGTAGTGATTTCACTCCTTTCATTCCTTATTGCGTTTACTTCAGTTTTTTCTTTCCTTTTTTTGATAAGGTTGGCTAGGGGTTTATCTATTTTATTTATTCTTTCAAATAACCAAATCTTTGATTCATTAATTCTTTGTATTGTTCTTTTAGTCTCCATTGTGTTAATTTATTCTCTGAGCTTTATAATTTCCTGCCTTCTTTGGGCTCTGGGTTTGACTTGCTCTTCTTTTTTGAGGAGTTTGAGGTACAGCATAAGATCGTTTATTTGTGCTTGTTTTGCTTTCTTAAGGTGGGAGTTCACTGCTACAAATTTCCCTCTGAGGACTGCTTTCATGGCATCCCATGGGTTTCTAGAGGTTGTATATCCATTTTTGTTTGATTGCAAATAGTGTTTAATCTCACCTTTGATTTCATTTGTGACCCATTGGTTGTTCAGGAGGATGTTATTTAATTTCCAACTGTTTATGGAGTTTTTGTGCTTTCTTATGGGATAATTTCAATGCCTTTGCATTTACTTAAACATGTTCTATGCACTAGTATATGGTCTATTTTAGAAAACGTACCATGTGCACCTGAGAAGAATGTGTACTTTGATGCTGTTGGGTGGAACACACTGTAAAAGTCTACTAAGTCCATATGTTCACACATTTGGTTAGGTTCTGTTATTTCTTTCCTAATTTTTTTCTAGTTGATCTATCTCTTTGTGACAATGGTGTGTTAAAGTCCCGTTACGACTGTGTCGCTACTTATTTCGTTTTTCATGTCTTTTAGAATTTGTCTTCTATAGTGGGTGCTCCTATATTTGGTGCACAGATGTTTAAGATTATTATCTCTTCCTCTTGAAGCTTCCTCTTCACAAGTATGTACCGACATTTTTATCTCTTTTGATTGTTCTTTGTTTGAAGTTCACATTGTCTGCAAACAGAATAGCTACACCCACATTTTTCTGGGTTTCTGTTGCATGGAGTATTGTTTTCCATCCTTTAATTTTCAGTCTTTGCATTTCCTTTTGAGTTAAATGTGTTTCTTGTATACAGCATATAGTTGGGTTTTGTTTCCTAATCCACTCTGCAAGTCTGATTCTTTTGGTTGGTGCATTGAGACCATTTACATTGATGGTTATAACTGATAT
>NW_004957614.1:0-1358 GCF_000276665.1 Chinchilla lanigera
ATGCCTTCCTCTTCCACAGGCTCAGGATGTATACAAAGTAAGCACCCTGGCTTCCTGCTGAGTCACTTAGCCAAACCTCTAGACTCCTCAAGTTGACACAATGTATCAACCATAACATATGCACTCTCAAACCAAATTTCACTTTCGAGAGTTGAAGAGTACAAAAACTGAGGCACACACACCTCGCGTTCAGACTAACAGCATCCACTGAATTCACTTTGACCTTGGGTGCTTAGGGAGTTAGGAAGTCATCTTGAGTTTCTCCATGTTGCCCTTGAGAGTATTATGAGACTTTGGCAAAATATTTTGTCAAGATCAAGCTACACTACATTACCTGCTTGGTAATTCCATCAAAAAGCAATTAGTTGGATGGGCCTACTCTTAATGCTTTCAAGTTGGCTTCCATCATTTGTGCGTCATCTGCCTCAAACAGCTAGCTTTTTCTTGTTCGTCTTGCTCTGAACACCACTAAAACAATAATTATTGTCCTTGGGGTTCTTGCATGTCTCAGCTTTTCCTGTGACTGTTATTTTAGGGATCTTTTGTCAAGTTTTTGTGCTGATTCTTTTAAAACCTAAGTGTCCTGAACAGCCACACTGTTAATTTCTTTGCATTATTTTCTGCATGTAAGTGCACGTGCACACACACACATACACACACATGTGCACACATACACACAAGCTTGGATCATTCATGACAATAGTAATATAAATGCTAATTTTTAAATAATCTTTCAAACTCCTTGAGATGTCTTGCTTTTTGGAGTTACTGCTCACAGAATTATTCTTTCCTTTTATTTTATGAAATCCACTTCTGTCCTTTTTCTTTCTTTTATTATGTTGGGGGGACTGGAGCCTTGTGCATGCAAGGCAAGCAGGCTTCCACTGAGTTACACCCCCAGCTCTGAAATCTATTTTCCTAAAGCTTAATGTATGTGCTGATTTTTCATAGAATTTTCTTTCTTAACTATATTAAAGGACTTTAAAACAGCATGGTTTCCCTTCACTAATCTTAAGAAACCAGATTAACAAACGGGCCTTGTGGGTAGATAGATGTAGGTTGGGCTTTCAGGTTGTTTATTACTAGCTTTGTATCTGGCACTAGTTAAGATATTTAACCCTGAGTTTGTTCTGTAAACCTGGAATGAGCTTATAACAGTGTGAGGGGGTTAAAGGAGGTAATTCCCAGCATGTAGTCAATAAATGTTAATTTTTATAATTATTTCAAGTAGGTATTACTGTAATTAAGCATGTTACATGCTCAATAAATATATTATCATTTTATTGTCCTTGCACATTCAATTTATTATCTTTGTAAGTTAAAATTGAATGGTGTTCTATGCCAGGAAGATGTCATTT
>NW_004957615.1:0-1323 GCF_000276665.1 Chinchilla lanigera
CTGACTGCCAGCAACTCTGACTGCAAGCACCAGCCACGTGGACCAGGGTGGGTGGTGGGTCAGTATTTATGGGCCTTTCCCACCGGCAGGGCTCTGGGAGGATGCACCTGGACCACACACACTGTGACTGTGCCTTTCATCCCAGTGGCAGCACAGATGTGTGCACCCAGGTGCTGCACCACATGAGCTCTAGGGGCCAACCACTAGGATTCCTCTTTCTTCTCAGAGCGATTACTGATGACACCCAGTGTTGATGAGGATGTGGAGGAACTGGAACTCTCAGTGCTTGCTGGTGGGAATGTAAAATGGGACTACCAGCAAATGCCTGGAGATTTTTTTCTTTGAGGCGAGATAGTTGATAGAAAAGTGGACTGTCATCCACTGCCCTATTAAGAGTTAGGGTTAGCATTAGGCTTAGGGTTCAGGTGAGTAGTTTCTTTAATCGAGGCAAGGTGATGTCAATCCAGATAGGAAGGCTCAGCCTTCCCCTTCTTGCTATGACAGCCAGAGGGGCACAGGGTTTGACAACCTCACACTCCTCCTTCTCCTCACCTCCCTTTGCTGCTTCTAGGTCCCCTTACCCTCCCTGCTCCCTTCAACTCTAGTTCTCCTTCCCATTGGAAAAGCTCTATTTCCATTTTTTCTTCAGTTCTCTTTGTTTTAATCCCTTTCCCCCATTCCTTCCTCCCTTGTTTCCCTTTGTATTTGAAAAAGATCTCCCTACATCCTACTATCTAATGTTTATCTTGGTCTTCATTTATATTTTGGGTTTCTCATGTAGAAACTATGTGATAACTTAAATTTGTGTGTCATAGTTATTTCACTTAAATTATGGTGTCTAGATGCATCCATTTACCTACAAATGCCTCAAGTTTATGCTTCTCTATGACAGAGTAGTACTCCATTGTATATAAATATCAACAAATGGATTCCCCTCAAATTAAAAAGCTTCTGCAAGGAAAGGAAACAAGCAACAGAGTGAAGAGACAATCTACAGAATGGAAAAAGTTTTCTGCCCCGATTTTTTCAACAGATGGCTAACATCTAAAATACATAAAGAACTCAAAGGCTGAGGCAGGAAGATTGCTGTAAGTTCAAGGCCAGCCTGAATTACACAGTGAGACCCTCTCTCAAAAAAAAAAAGAGAAAAAGAAAAAGAAAAAACCTGCAAAATTAAAACCTTCACAATAAAAGATCCAATAAAAAATGTGTAACTAAAATAAATACATATTTCACAGAAGTATTGATGGCCAATAAATACATGAGAAAATGGTCAACATCAATGGCCATTAGAGAAATGCAAATTAAAAGAAAAGATGAGTA
>NW_004957616.1:0-1357 GCF_000276665.1 Chinchilla lanigera
TTGGCTTCATTGTCTCTTTCTAGGATATGCCTGAGAATTTTTTGTAATGCTGGCTTGGTGGTCATGAATTTTTGAGGTGTTCCTTTTCATGGAAATACCTTATTTCTCCATTGATTTTGGAAGAAAGTTTTGCAGGATTCATAAGTTGGGGCTGGGAGTTGTTACCATTTAAATTTTGAAACACTTCATTCCTTGCCGGGTGTGGTGACGCACACCTGTATTCCCAGCACTCGGGAGGCTGAGGTAGGAGGATCATTGTGAGTTTGAGACCAGCCTGGGCTACAGAACGAGCTCAAGGCCAGCCTGAACTGCATAGCGAGACCCTGTCTCAAAATGACAAATTAATAATAATAATAATAATTATTATAGAAAGAAACACTTCATTCCAAGCCCTCCTGGCCTTCAAGTTTGGTGTTGAGAAGTCTGCCGTGATTTAAATGGGTTTAGCTTTGCATGTGACTCACTGCCTTCCTCTAACACCTTTTAAGGTCTTGTCCCTGTGATGGACGTCTGGTTCTTTGAGTACAATGTGGTGTAGAGAGGTTCTCTTTTAGTTGTGGTTATTTGGGGCTCTACATTTCTCACTTATCTGTGTGCTTTTTCCCCTATACTTGGGAAGATTCCTGCCATTATTTCTGTGAACTTCTTTTATGCCATGTGTGTTGCTTTCTTTTTTGCTTTTTCTTGGTACAGAGTATCGAATTTGGGACCTTGCGCTTACCAGGCAGGCGCTTGTGCCACTGAGCTATATCCCTGGCCCAAGTGTTGCTTTCTGATTCCTCACTGATTTCAGGTACTCTTAGATTAGTCTTCTTTGTGCCATCTAGTAGCTGTTGGGTCCATTTTTCATTTTCTCTTGTTGCCTTTAAGGTGTCTTTGAGCAGATGGTCTCTGAAGACATAATTTTCCTCTAGCTCTGAAATTCTGTCCTCACATGAGGCACTTCTTCTGCCTATACTTTCAATATAATTTTTAATCTCCTAAATTTCTTTTTGTTTGTTTGTTTTTGTGTTTTTTCCGGTACTGGGAATCGGACTCACGGCCTCGTGCTTGCCAGGTAAGCGCTGTGCCACTAAGCTAAATCCCCAGCCCCTTCATCTCCTAAATTTCTGACTGAAACCTTTCCTTGAATTCCAGCTCCTTGCTAAACTGGTCATTCATGTTTTATCTCATTTTGTTTAGCTCATCTAGATTTTTATTAGTGTCTTCTGAAAGATCCTGAATCATTTTGGTTATTATTTCCATTATTTGTTTATCTACATCCTCTGTGATCCTGCTGAACACGTCTTTGACGTTTTCTAACCCCTTCTGTTATCTTTTTGAGTTATTTGGGGTGTGGCTTTCACTATCCCCTCAT
>NW_004957617.1:0-1308 GCF_000276665.1 Chinchilla lanigera
TTCTCAATGGTTGTTGTAGGAAACACATAATAACAGACATGCATCCATTTATGAAACAGGATAAGAACAATACAAACATTGCAGAGTTATGGATAGATTAGTAGGAAAATATCAATGGCTGCTGTAATACATGGTGGTATCTTCAAAGTGGTTTCAGAGATATGCAAGAAGTATCTAACAAGTAGTTACAGCCTAAGGGTTGTCAAAAATCAAGTGAGCCGTCTGGGGCCAAAGCCATTTTTTGTAGTGTTTTCTCTCCAGCCTCCCATTGCATTGGGACCCCACAACCAGTTAGTGTCCTCTCCCCAACTGTCAGCACAGGCAGCAGAAATCCTGCTGCACACTTCTCCGGAATTCCACCATAGCCTGTACTGTCAGGGGAAGAATGGCTTCCAGGGAGTCTCTGCAGGTATTGTGCAAGGACCTCCTGGTTTATAGCTTCTGAGCGGCTCTCATGATCCCACTCCATAGGACTTCTGACTCCGTGGGCTTAGTCTGTATTCTCATGTTCTGTGGGTCCTTGTTCAGCAGGTGCTCCTCTGCTGACTCTGGACCTTTCTGGTTCTCAATGGCAGGAGCAAGAGTGACCCATTGCATGGCATGTATTCCCAGGGGTTTCTCCCTATTTGAATGATTCACACACTTCCGTGGGTGGGCATCTGCAGCTGGTGCAGGTTGGGCCAATTGTATCATTGTTTCTCTGTGTCATGGTTGTTCTCAATTGAGGGGCGGCGGCCAGCCTAAGGGCTGGCTCACAACAGCACTCACCGCCACGTGGCTCCCCCTATGCTGGAGGCCCTCCTTCTGAGCGCCTACGAGGCAGGGAGTGAGCCGGTCAGAAGACCGGCAGTCCCCGCCCATGGCTCCCCGTGCGCCTGGGCCCCTCCTTCCGGGCGCCTATGAGGCAGGGAGCCAGCCAGTCAGAAGACCAGTGCTCCCCACCCGTGGCTCCCCCTGCGCCGGGAGCCCTGCTTCCAGGCACCGGTGAGGCAGGGAGCGAGCCGGTCAGAAGACCAGTGCTCCCTGCCCGTGGCTCCCCGTGTGCCGGAGGCCCTCCTTCCAGGTGCCTACGAGGCAGGGAGTGAGCCAGCCCAAAGACCAGCGCTCCCCGCCCGTGGCTCCCTGTGCGCCTGGGCCCCTCCTTCCGGGCGCCTAGGAGGCAGGGGGCCAGCTGGTCGGAAGACCAGCACTCCCCTCCCGAGGCTCCCCATGTGCCCGAGGCCCTCCTTCTGGGTACCTCTCTCTTAGTAATTTTAAAAAGTTGGTTTACAAGCTAGGTGCAACAGCCAATGCCTGTAATCCTAGCTA
>NW_004957618.1:0-1356 GCF_000276665.1 Chinchilla lanigera
ACTCCACAACAAAAATAATCTTTGTTGGGGCTGGGGATTTAGCTCAGCGGCAAAAGCGCCTGCCTGGCAAGCGCAAGGTCGTGAGTTCGTTTCCCGGTACCGGAGAAAAACCAAAAAAAAACAAAAACAAACAAACAAAAATAATAATAATAATCTTTGTTTCAATTGTCACACCTAAGTCAGTCTTTATACATGAAAATTGCATGTTCCATGTACAAGTCTCGCTTACTCTGATAGCACACGTTTTGTTTTCCTGTTCTTTCTCATAGGGCACAGTTGACATTGTTTTGGTTTTCCTGTCATCATAGTAGGTATTTAGGATGCTGCACCTGCCTATTCTGTTCACCTGTCAGCCACCAGTATGGTCCACAATTTTTTTGTGTAGTTTCCTGGGCAGAAACATTTTGTTTTTCCTCTGCTGTAAATAATCTCATGGGTTCCAGTCCCAGTCCTCTAAGAAAATTTCTCCTTAGCATTTTGCACTTGTCATTTTCTTCATTAACTATCAATCTATACCACAATGTTTAGGATTAAGTAAAACACAACCATTGGCCAATGCTTTGTGTTTCAAGTGACATCATAGTTGCTATATAACTCATCAACAACAAGTACTCTCTCTGCCTTTGGTTTTTTTTTTAATTTTGAAAAAAGTTAAAATTTATTAATAGTTAATTCAACTAGTTTGTTTTTTTTTTTTCCCGGTACTGGGGATTGGCGCTGTGCCACTGAACTAAATCCCCAGTCCCTCAACTAGTTCTTTATTGTACACAGTGACAACATCTTCACCAGATGGAGTGCTCAAAGGTTTGAGATGTTCGGCACACCCCAGGCAAAGATTGAGACACACTTCAGTTGCACCAAGCAGAGCAGCAGCAACCAGAGGATCCCAGTCAACATGCCCTGTCCAGAGTTCTGGCTTAGAAACCAACGATGCATCTTTAATAGCCACATACACATTTAGAACATGTAATTTAAAAACATGTAATTTAAGTTAAAATTCAAAAATAAGATTAAGTTATAATTCATCTGTATTTCATGGATATCCTTTAGTGACTGACAAGTCTACAGGTGGCTTTTGACTTTTCACTATAATTGAAGGAACCCACACTTTAGATAATAAATGCAGATGGGGGCAGCAGAGGAGCTTCTCCAGACAAGTCAGACTGCAACAAGTGAGGACGCACCCCCTTTCCTCCTTCTTTCCCAGGAAGATCTGGACCATTTATTTTCACTTATTTATACCCCACCTTGTTCAAGAATGATAACTGGGCACTGTTCTCAGCCCAAGTTTGAAAATGAATAAAAATTAGGTACAACCAAGTTATGAGTTTCTGTCCATTCTTCTGTTTTGATCCT
>NW_004957619.1:0-1356 GCF_000276665.1 Chinchilla lanigera
TTCAAGCCCAGCCTAAACTACATAGCAAGACCCTGTCTCCAAAAAAAGGGAAAAAGAAAGAAAAAAAGGGAAATGCAAAAGATAAAGACTAGTGAAGACAATTACAAAGATGAAAAGGCTAGAAACATACAACACCGGGTAACAGGCCTTATAAAATAGTAAATGAAATAGGGAGAGGTGGCACATGCCTATAATCCCAGCACTGGGAGGCTGACGCAGGAGGACTGCTATGAGGTCAGCCTGGGCTACATAAGGGAGTTCAAGGCCAGTCTACACTACATAGTGAGACCCTGTCTCAAAAAAACCCCAAAAAACGATAGTAATCAAAACAGGGAAACATTAGTGCAAAAATGGACAAACTGACCAATGGTATAGAATGGAAAGCCTAAAATTATGCCTTCTAATCTCAGCTACTCCGAAGGCCAGAGCAAGAAGATTACAAGTTTGAGGCCAGCCTGGGCAATTTAACAAGATTTTCTCAAAATTAAAAAGGGCTAAGCACGTAGCTCAGTGGTAGAGTACTTACCTAATATGTGCAAGGCTCTGGGTTCAATTTCCAGTACCAAAAAAAACCAAGAAGAGTGCATGCCTATGGTACATTGACAACTGGTGGTCAACTTATACCACCAAGCTGAACTGAATTAGCTACGGTTCACTTTGAGGGAGCTCCGATCCTCACTTTGAGCATCACTTCCTGGCTCTGGAGGGGAAGATGGTGCACTGCTTAGTCTCTTGGAGAAGCTTGTCACAATGGCTTTCTGATGGGACCTCAGCTTTCCTCATCATCGGAGGAGCTCACGACCTCACTGCTGCTGAGGATAGCTATGGTACTTTACGGGGAGCTCTGGTTCTTACTTTGAGCATTGTTCCTGGCTTCAGTGCTGATCCCTCAGCCTGGTAGCACAGATCCTTCATTCCGCTGGCACAGACTTTCTAGCTTCCACCACTGACCTTTGGGCCTTCCAAGCGCAGATCTGTGAAACAGGCCTGCCTGAGATATTGTCAGGGGCTCTAGGCCTCAGTTGGACTCGTGGGAGGCATTGTTATGGGCTCTAGATCCTCAGGTGGACTCATGCAGGACACCAGTGTGGGATCCAGGCCCTAGGCTGGATTCTTTGGTCACGAGTGTGTGGACAGGTTTCCTGTACTTTTTGTATATGATTCTTTGGGTGACTATTATAAATAATCTTATAAAATATGTATCCTGAACTATATTGTTCCCCTTGCAAAAATCCCAAACCAACACAATGCCTATAATCCCAACACTTAGAGAGACAGAGGCAGGATGATCACTGAGAATTCAAGGCCACAACTACCGTGAGTTCAAGGCCAGCCTGAATTATGTAGTGAGACCCT
>NW_004957620.1:0-1356 GCF_000276665.1 Chinchilla lanigera
CCCAATTGAAATGGCAGAACTCTTTAGAGAGAAAATGGGAAGTATTTCTGAAGAAGGAGGCTTTCACCAGGGCAAGGAGTCCTGAATTTTAAGTACCTCTGGCTCTTTCCTACTTCTCTGAAAATAAGATCAGGGTGTAAACAACTAATTTTTGCTCTCCAAGATGCAAAAAGTTTTATTGTAGGGGATGTCTTATGTTTTCATGTCAAATATTCTACATTTCTTCAGGCTCAAACATCTACATTTATTAATTTATTCATGCGCAAAAATATGCTTTTATTCAGGTACAAAAATATACATTTGCATTTCGACTGTGCTCATGCCATAATTTTCTGGAATATCGTCAGAACTCTCCAAACCCCAAAATATGACTTGAATTTCTTGCATATCCATTTCCTGTGGAACCATTGGCCCCAACCTCCCGTGTTGAGCAACACAGCTTTCCTAAAGTGAGGGCTTCTTGTCCAAGAAGCCTGCTCTTAGTGCCATGGCAACACAGCTCTCAGTGATTTTATCCTCTGAATTCTTCACCCAACTCACAGTTTTTTGCAGGTGAGGCTTCACAAAGTTTCTATTAAATCAACTGTTAATTGAACACTTATATGACAGGAGCAGTAATAAGATTTATGACAGTTGACACATGATGGTCCACTCAAAAACAATGAATAATTGCAGCCACCAAAATTCAGGAAATGTTTCCTTATTTCTGTCACAGCATGCAACATGCTGAATTGTGAAGATTCCTCTTACACTACCACCTCCATTTGCTATCGAGTGTGTCCCTTATTTGTGCACTGTGTCTGTGCTTCTGTTGGGCATTCGGAAATAAGTCTCCAATATATTCATTTTCATAGGTGCTAATCTCTCACCCAAGGACACTTGCTTGGATATTTACACACACTGAATTGTAACTTATATTGTCATTCACATTAAGTATTAATTTCAGTAATATATTATTTATTTCTAATCATAGGTTAATATTATTTTATAATTCAATGCATCCCTTATGTGTTGCAAGGGACGTATCAAATGCATCCATCTGGCTGACAATCTTTACCTGGGGCTTCATTCTGGGGTACAGCTTCTCCACAAGCGTCCTGAAGAATTATGCTAGGGCTTATTTTCTGGTTAGATCTTTCCTAGGGGGAAATGCAGTATAAAACTTACTTTGTACTTTGATTGCAACAGTGTTTAACAGTGTGGGATTTGAGAACAATGCTCAATAGATTTTTGACCCTGAGAAAGCTATTTTCCAATCAAAAGTACAGTTTCTAATCTTTAGAATGCCCACAATATCAATTAATATACAGGATCGTGGGAAACGAAAAAATTGCAACCCACTTAGTTCTTACAATG
>NW_004957621.1:0-1356 GCF_000276665.1 Chinchilla lanigera
AAAAAAAAAAAAAAGACATTTCAGGGTATTTCCATAAGGGTAGAAATTGTGTCTCTTTTTTTGGTTATTTTGTTTTATATACTGGGAATTGAACTCAGGACCTTGTGCTTGCCAGATGGGTGTTTGTTCACTGAATTATATACTCAATGCTTTTTTTGTTTTTGTTTTTAGAGTAGAATATATTTATTGAGGAAAAGAAAGCTTCTGTCTGAGAGACAGAGGGGACCTGAGTGGGTTGCCCTTTTTGGTTTTTTTTGAGACAGTGTCTCACTATGTAGTTCAGGCTGGCTTCAAACTCACAGTGATCCTCCTGTGTTAGCCTTCCAGTTGCTGGGATTACAGGCATGCACCACCACACCAGGCCGAGTTGTGTCATACTTTATTTCCCTAGGATGGAGGATAGTGCTAGCTGTAATTAGGGATCTTAGTTACATTTTTCTCATTCCTGAGACAAAATACCCAACACCCAAAGTTAATGGAAAGATTTACTTAGCTCACAGTTTGTAGAGGTTTCAGTTCATTATCTGCGGGCTCCAAGGCAGGGAGGCAACAATTCACGGCAGTGGAAGACAGCAAAAGCAACGAGAAAGCAAGATGAGCCTTCTGTCTCTTACATCCAGTCTACTGGCACTAGGGAGTGCCGATGCAGTCAGGGGACTGATCCAGCAATCACCCACCCTTAATCTCAGCAGCCTTAATCCCAGAATTACACTAGGAATGAGTCACTCTCTAGATTCAGCCACCCCCTAAAAAACTCTATGACTGCCTGAGGCTTTGGGGGACCATCTAGACAAAAAGCATGACATAAGGAGTCTCTGTAAAAGACAGTTGAACAAAGTGCTGTTTTTTTTTTTTTTTTTTTTTTTTTTTTGTCTTTTTGTGACAGGGTCTCGCTATGCAGTTCAGGCTGGCCTTGAGCTCACTCTGGAGCCCAGGCTGGCCTCCAACTTGCCACAATCTTCCTGCCTCAGCCTCCCTAGTGCTGGGGTTACAGGCATGCACCACCATGCCTGGCTCAACAATCTGTATTTTAATATAACTAGAAAAGCCAGAATGTTCCCAACACACATACTGATTAATGTTTGAGGGGATGGAAGTGCTCATTGCCCCAACTATATCACTGCACATTGTACACCTATATAAAATTATGATACTGTACTGCATAAACGTACAAACATTATGTGTCAGTAACAATTTTTTAAAAAGAAGATGGGAGTGATAGTGCACGCCTGTAATCCCAGCACTCAGGAAGCTCAGGCAGGAGGACTGATGCAAGTGTGAGGCCAGCCTGGGCTACATAGTGAGTTTGAGATTAGCCTGAACTATATAGTGAGACCCTGCCAAAAAAAAAAAAAA
>NW_004957622.1:0-1294 GCF_000276665.1 Chinchilla lanigera
CTTGGACATTGTACCTGGTTCCTGACCCCTTATTTTCCTTTCCTTCTGCCATTACATGAGCACATTTCACCCCACATGCTCCCACCATGGTGCTCTACCTTACCACAGGCCCAAAAGCAACAGAGCCAAGTAATCATGGATGGAAACCTCTGAAGCCAAGAGCCAACGTAAAGCTATCCTCCATATAAGTTGACTATCTGGGTACTTTTTCAGAGCAATGGGAGGCTGACTAATACAGTTGTTGCTTTGTCCCTGCATTCTTTAAGTCCACTACTGTACCTTAGGTGCTGAGGCCAGGCTGAAACACAAAGGTAAGTGGCCACTTAAGTGGCCTTAGCTAGGATGGAGCTATGGAAGTTTGGCAGAACCTAATACTTCCAGGCTATGTGAAGTATAGTGTCAATATTTTCTGAATTTGGATGGATAAAAAGATTGTTTGATTCAACAAAATATAAGCTGTTAACCTTTAAGACAGCAATCTCAGCAGAAATGTATGGCCAGAAGCCAATTTTCAAGGAATTAGGGAAAAAATAAGAAGCAGAGGGAAGGAGGCACCTAACATTTAATTCAGACAGTTGTGGGTAGAAGGAAGAAATTATTAGATGTAACAGAGTCAAGAGACATTTATGTAAGATAAGGGAGAACCAAACCTTCCGTTAAGAGAGAAGAAAAAGAGTCTGTGCAAAGGAGATACTGTAGAAAATCTCAGGGGGCTGGGGATTTAGCTCAGCAGCACAGTGCCTGCCTGGCAAGTGCAAGGTCGTGAGTCTGGTTCCCGGTACCAGAAAAAAACCAAAGCCAAAAAAAAAAAAAAAAAAGAAAAACACTATTGACCATTTTGATTGGTCCTTTGGCTCTTAACCAGAACCAGAATCACAACTGACTTTGAAAGGCTCCAGAAGCTGTATTTTGGAGTCAGCCCTGTGGTCTCAGATTTTCGATAGTATTTTTCTATGCTAAGTATATGTTAAACCTGGATTGGTCCTAACTGTTCCCTTTCACTTAGGCGTAATCAGCATAACATGCACGAAGGACCATTCTGTTAATATGAAAGAGGAACTTGCTAGAATTTACAATGGAGGGGCTCCTAAAGGCTCCTTTATTAAAGGCTCAACCACCAGTCTGTGATGTTAGTGGGAAGCGGAAGAAAGTCTAAGAGGTGCAGACCAATGGAAGGAAGTTAGGTCACTGAAGGCATGCTCTTGAAGGGGATACTGGGACTCAGCCAATATCCTGCCTCTCTCTTTCCTTTCCTTCTGCCATTACATGAGCACATTTCACCCCACATGCTCCC
>NW_004957623.1:0-1294 GCF_000276665.1 Chinchilla lanigera
GGGAGCATGTGGGGTGAAATGTGCTCATGTAATGGCAGAAGGAAAGGAAAGAGAGAGGCAGGATATTGGCTGAGTCCCAGTATCCCCTTCAAGAGCATGCCTTCAGTGACCTAACTTCCTTCCATTGGTCTGCACCTCTTAGACTTTCTTCCGCTTCCCACTAACATCACAGACTGGTGGTTGAGCCTTTAATAAAGGAGCCTTTAGGAGCCCCTCCATTGTAAATTCTAGCAAGTTCCTCTTTCATATTAACAGAATGGTCCTTCGTGCATGTTATGCTGATTACGCCTAAGTGAAAGGGAACAGTTAGGACCAATCCAGGTTTAACATATACTTAGCATAGAAAAATACTATCGAAAATCTGAGACCACAGGGCTGACTCCAAAATACAGCTTCTGGAGCCTTTCAAAGTCAGTTGTGATTCTGGTTCTGGTTAAGAGCCAAAGGACCAATCAAAATGGTCAATAGTGTTTTTCTTTTTTTTTTTTTTTTTTGGCTTTGGTTTTTTTCTGGTACCGGGAACCAGACTCACGACCTTGCACTTGCCAGGCAGGCACTGTGCTGCTGAGCTAAATCCCCAGCCCCCTGAGATTTTCTACAGTATCTCCTTTGCACAGACTCTTTTTCTTCTCTCTTAACGGAAGGTTTGGTTCTCCCTTATCTTACATAAATGTCTCTTGACTCTGTTACATCTAATAATTTCTTCCTTCTACCCACAACTGTCTGAATTAAATGTTAGGTGCCTCCTTCCCTCTGCTTCTTATTTTTTCCCTAATTCCTTGAAAATTGGCTTCTGGCCATACATTTCTGCTGAGATTGCTGTCTTAAAGGTTAACAGCTTATATTTTGTTGAATCAAACAATCTTTTTATCCATCCAAATTCAGAAAATATTGACACTATACTTCACATAGCCTGGAAGTATTAGGTTCTGCCAAACTTCCATAGCTCCATCCTAGCTAAGGCCACTTAAGTGGCCACTTACCTTTGTGTTTCAGCCTGGCCTCAGCACCTAAGGTACAGTAGTGGACTTAAAGAATGCAGGGACAAAGCAACAACTGTATTAGTCAGCCTCCCATTGCTCTGAAAAAGTACCCAGATAGTCAACTTATATGGAGGATAGCTTTACGTTGGCTCTTGGCTTCAGAGGTTTCCATCCATGATTACTTGGTTCTGTTGCTTTTGGGCCTGTGGTAAGGTAGAGCACCATGGCGGGAGCATGTGGGGTGAAATGTGCTCATGTAATGGCAGAAGGAAAGGAAAATAAGGGGTCAGGAACCAGGTACAATGTCCAAG